>NW_008688498.1:56015-73286 GCF_000695815.1 Acanthisitta chloris | reverse complement strand
CCTGCTGTTATCTCTAAATTTCTAGTATCTTTTTCAAGATTTACAACTTCTGCCTCACAGAGAAGCCTTTATATTCAATTTGCATAATTTATTGGGAGAGAAAGAGACCTTTGTTTGGCTACCTTAGAATATGAACTGAATACAAGAAGATGGAGTGAGAAACTGACATAAGACAATGAGTTAGGAACTGAAGATGAACCCTGCAGTGACTGAACTGGTAATTAAAGTGAAAATGACAGTTCACAAGTAAAGTGGCAGATAGTCCAATCCCTTCCAGACACTGAGATCACAAACTGGATATGTATTCTTTTCATTCCAATATACATTTGAAGAACATATTTAGTCATCTTTTTCCAGAGTACAAAAACTTTTACCTGAATATCTCACCAAATCACTTCACTACAAGATGATCTAAAAGGTTGTATATCATCACTTCAGTGATTTATTTAGACCATACTATCCAGTGAAGCTGTTCTTCATGGGTCATGTTATGATACCTATAGAATAACAGATATCTGATATACATTTGAAGAACATATTTAGTCATCTTTTTCCAGAGTACAAAAACTTTTACCTGAATATCTCACCAAATCACTTCACTACAAGATGATCTAAAAGGTTGTATATCATCACTTCAGTGATTTATTTAGACCATACTATCCAGTGAAGCTGTTCTTCATGGGTCATGTTATGATACCTATAGAATAACAGATATCTGTTTCATGGTATGGGTCATGTTATGATACCTATAGAATTACAGATACCTATTTCATGGTTCCCTTTAAGCTGGAAGCACAAGTTTCCTCTATAGATCCAGTCTTCATGCCTTGGAAGCCTAATCCTTATTGTAACTCATTTAGGGAGGTATTCACAAGGATAAGCTGTGATTTAACAGACTTTTTTTTTGTTAATCTTCACTCTGGTGAATGGGGAAAAGAAGGTCATTCAGAACCTTGTTCAAAACAGATAATAAACTGTAGGAGTTCAGAGTTGTTTGACTAGCTGAGGTGCCAGCCAAATGTGTTCTGAAAAGAGGATGTAGGATTTGATCTCTCTGCTGGCTTTCTCTGGTACAGTGCTATAAACCTTTGGAATAGTTCACAAGGTTAGTTTGACCTACTGTTTCTAAGCATCCAAAGAAAACAGTAATAACATACTATTCTAGTTAGCATGCAGAAGTTGAAGAGGAAGTAAAGAACAAATGTGCAATCTACTATATGTTTTATTCAATTTTCTGTTCCACAGAAGCAATTACATGTGGAGATGTGTGAACTCTTTGGTTTGCTTGTTTTGAATGCAATGCTTGAGTAAGAAATTTTAGGCTAAGTTCATGAGATCATAACAACCAATATATGGATCAAGGGTAATATTACCCCTAGATATTAACTAAAGTCATGTTTAAAAGGCAGACAGAAAACTTCTGGACTGAACCTAAAAAGGTTTTAGCTTCTTCATGGATTAGGGTGATCAGTAATAGTTTTTGTCTAGTAATAATAAAATATCTACAGAGATCACTCTAGCTCCATATGGAAATTTCTGTCAGCTTCAAATCCAGGTGCTGAACCCTTGGTGGCAGGTTCAGGCTTATGGGGAACAACAGAGAGAGATGCTGTCCCTATCACATCAGTTAGCACAGCTAAGTCCCACTAGAATGATGCTGCCCAGCCCTGGGGCTGAAGGAAGGCCCTGAGTCATCTCCCCAGATTGGCTTCTCCCATGGAAATTGCACTGTGGGTCAGCAGCTGGAGGAGCGGCGGGGAAAGGTGAGCAGGCCATGCAGGGGAAGTGAAGAGGCTGACAGTGTCTTCATAGATAATCTGCAAAGATAAAAGCCTGAGCCATGCAAAGCAAGTGTAAAAGTAGAATGATTCTGGGGGACATTTCAAAAATCTGAAAATCAGAATAACAGAAAAATATGGGCTTTTTCAGAATGGTGTGATGGATGGGCATGGAGGAAGGGCTGCAGTCTTTGTAGAGAGATGGATTCAATGCACGGAGCACTTGTGTCAAGTGTCAAGTGACAGGAGTTGATAGCTGTGTGTGAAGAATAGAGGACAGGCCAATGCAGGTAAAATTGTAACAGATGTCTGCTACAGATCTGGTCAAAAAGACCAGCAAGATGAAGCCTTGTTTCAACAGATGGAGAAGGCCTCACAGTCACATGCCCTAGTTGCTCATGAGTGACTCTAACTACACTTTCTGTTGAAAGGCCAATACAGATTTCTGAAATAATTTTGAAAAATGCAGACATTGCAGCTGTTCTTAAGAAAGACAAGAAGAAAGACCTGGGGAACTACAGAACTCACCTGTTTTCAGTCTCATGTGAGTCTCTTGGGAAGTCATTTATGAGTTCCATGTTGTTAAATTACATTACAAAATTATGAAAAATCTGGAAACATAATTTGAATTTTAACCAGCAATTTAACTGGTGAACATTACTTCTGTGTTTTACAAGAGAAACTGTTGTATGAAAACAAATAAAGGGAAAGCTAAAGAATTATGTTCATTACAGGGAAGGAAATCATTTTCTGGAAGAATGATGAAAGACAGCTAAGTAAAAAATTAAAATGAGATAGTAAAGCATAGAGTAACAGTAGAGTAAATAATTAGAGTATCTGCAGGGATTTTCCACTAGAATAGATTACTGATGCTAGTTTATTACTAAATATAATTAC
Organism: Acanthisitta chloris; assembly: GCF_000695815.1. Taxonomy (NCBI): domain Eukaryota; kingdom Metazoa; phylum Chordata; class Aves; order Passeriformes; family Acanthisittidae; genus Acanthisitta; species Acanthisitta chloris. Next base: position 70,611 of record NW_008688498.1, on the reverse strand, counting down.
TATACTACTTTCTAGTAATTATTGTCATGATAATTTGTTTCAGAACCCTTGACAAATCAAGTTCATTAATAATATACTACAGAAATACACACTTTTCCTAACTAAAAAAAAAAAAAAAAAGAATAGAAAAAAAATACAGTTGAATTCAACAGTTGCATTACCTAGCTAAGACTGTAATTTAGTACCTGCTATGTGTTATTTTTGATAAAGTTGCTAATGGAAGAACATTCAAAGTTTATCTGAAACACAATTTTAAAATTGCCATATTTGTTTATTTAAAGATAAATAGCAAAAGGAATTTTTAAATATGATTGAATGGCTATTCATTCATGCATTATCCATGCATGCATTCGAGTGTGAAATTTTGAAACATATTTGTTTTGAAAAGTAAATTATTGTAAAAATATTTTTTCTTGTAAGCTTTTACACTACCTATAATCTGAATTTTCTGTTCCTTAGCCAGTGAATATCACTTACCTCTTCCTCAGCAGGATGTGTTGCTCCTGCACATTATCTGCCAAACGATCTGGCACATTTCCAGTCACAGGGAGACCCAAAACCTGCTAGTTAATTTCGTGGAATTGGCACCTATGCATATTTGCCTGCAAAATTATGATTGCTTCCTTCCTTCATTTATTTATTTCCTGACTTTAATGGTTTTGGTTAAAACATTAGTGCAAGTGCCAGGAAGTTATTGCTTGAAACGAAAACTCTGTGACCCAGAGATTCAAAATATCAAGAGGGAGTGTATTTTCATATAATTGTCAAAGAACTCTTTCTTAGCTTTAAATGCACGTATTCCTATCCTGATAGTCTGCAAAGTAATTTTTACTTTTAGAAAATAAAGTGCAATGCACTCGTGAGATTATTGTATAAAACACACCAATACCAACTAAAATAAAACCTTTGTCTCATAGGAAACAAATGAACAAAGTTTACATTTTTAATGCTGTGAATTCATAGTCATACTGTTGGTAGTGCATTGCAAAGTTCCTGAAGACTAGTACTAACAGATGCAGTCATGGGTGAAGTAGGCACCTGCCTGGGCAGCAGGGCATTTACTTCTCCTGGTGGTATCAAGAGGGTGACACTTGGGATAGTTCTGCAGTCTAGCTCCTGAAGATGCAATGAGGAGACAAAGGAAGACCAGGATCCAACTAGTCAGATAATATGAGCCTGATTCTGCCTTTCTCTGCAAGGGTAGGCCCAGTGCAAGTTCTTTGCTTTGCTAAAGCTGCTTTGCACCTCTGTACCTGCAACCTGGAAGAGTTTGTGGGGCAAGCTGTGTAAGAAGAGTAAAAGTCAGGAACAATAATGAAAAACAAAGACCACAGAGGAGATGAGAGGGCTTGTAGGGAGCTTGGGCAAGAAAAAGATGAAAGTCCTGAACTCTACAGGGGCAGAGGAATTGTTAGGGGAAAGAAGATACCTACTCCATAGTTAGTTCCTTGCAAACCCTGTCCTCAGTGAAGTCTACCAGGGATCTTATCCCTGGATGTTCTCTGGCAAAGTTTCTTCCTGACTTGTGCAGAATTATAGAAAGGTTTGTGTTGGAATGGTCCTCTAAAGGCCATCTAGTCCAACCCTCCTGCAAGAAGCAGAGGTGTCTTCAACTAGATCATGTTGCTCGGTGTCCTGTCCAACCTGACCTTGAATGTTTCCAGGGATGCAACATTTACAACAGTACTGGATGGCATTTCTGGATGACATGAAAACATACATTTAATTCAATAAGCCTGTAAAACTTGTAGCTATTTAAACTGGGAAGTTATTTTAGTAGGATAAGGGGTACTGGTAGTTATACATTAGAATGCAATTGCTGCCCTGTAAATACAAAAATATTTAAACAAGAACTCAAATAATTTTTTTTAAATAGTCCTAGGCCCTATTCCAAGCACAGGCTCATGTCACTGCTGAAATAAAAGTAAATGAAAGGGCCATTTTGATCCAGGGTTTCCCATGGTTATTTCACAAAGGCTTGTGTATGACAAAAAGTAAAGCATACTGTAAGGAAGCAGCAGGCAAGAACAACTCTTGGGGACCTGATCCTGATAAACTCTCTGAATTGAATTCCTATGGCTATGGATAGGGATTTTGTGTCCTTTTTATGTTCATTCAGTGCTTGATGAAGTTGAGAATAGTTTTCAATTTATTGCTAGTAAATAAACAGCACTATCACTTTGCATTCATTCAGTGATCACTTCCTCTTCCAAACTGGAAATAGCCATGGTACAAAACTTTTAGCTGACCTCCCACATCAAGAAGAGTAATAATTCTCTTAAAATCATGACATTTACAACATAACAGAATCTTTAAATTACTGTCCTGTCTATATCTGTTATTTCTTTACAAGCTCCATGGTGCTCTGATGTTACAGTATTTTGAATAAGAGATACAAATGTAAATCTTTTATGTCTTACACGAGTAATTAATTAGTTACTAGTAAATTCTGCTCTCTGACATGGGCAATCTCATAGAGGTATGATATAGTTCTCTTTCTCATTTGTGTTACAAAATCCAGGCCTCTATTTGGTACTGATATTCACATTTTTCCTGATCTATGGGAATCTTTCATACATGTTTTTCATTATTCACAGAGTGTTCTGTTATGTATGTACCTATTTTTACAGGACCAAGGTTTTAAATCACGCTCCTTGCAGTGCATGTTTTTTTTTTCTTTTTGCCTAGCATCCACAAGTTCTAACTCTTAAGGAGTACGTGCAAGAAAAGAAACCGACTTCCTCACAGGCCATGACCTTTCATGCATAATATAAATTCCTATATTATGGTTATAGTATAGTTATAGTCATTGAAAAGTACTGCAGAGAGCTGTTTGACATTATTGTATATAGAGTGAGGGCAAAGGGAGTTGAGCTACAAAGAGAACCAACTGTTTTTATTAATGCACAATTTCATAACTAATCATGTTGTTGAAGCATAACATACATCTTGGGAACTGATGTATTTGTGTTAGACATTTGTAAATCTAACCAAGCATAAACACTTGACTTCAAAGCATTCCTGTGAGGGAATGATCGTATTTTAACAATGTGCTCAAAAGGACCCCTCTTTTTGTTTGAAACAGTTATACCTGGGGGAGGAAGTTTATAATGAGGTATACTCCTGAATATTAGTATATATGAACATTTCTCACTTTAGTTGGCAAAAAATCATGAGACTAGGTAAACATAGTCTAGCAATAAATACTTCAGAGACCTGAATTTTCTTATTAAGCAGTACTAGAAAACTTGTTTTGTAAATAGAACAAAAAAGCAAAACTCCAAACTTTCAACTTTTGCATTTTCACTAGATACTTAAATTAACAACAGCAGCTTCAATACTTCAATGTATCATCTTGCGAATTGTCCAAGTCAAGTAAATGTTGCATGCACATATATCCAATGAGAAAAGGAGAAAGTCATTAGCTTGCAAGCTTTCTTGTGTCATGCTGCACCGAAGCTGACAAATTTTGCCTAGTCATTTTGGTGAAGTACACACAATGGGTTAGTTAGTATGGTTAATCTGACAGGCAGAAATGTAGTAATACTCACATTTATTAGAGGTGCTAAACTGGGCTGTTATATATAGTCCATATCATGTAGCATTCTTCGCTTAGAGGCTAGATTTACAGTCCCACAAATTTTGGCAACTATTTGCTAATTACACTAATTATCTGCTTTGCAGGATCTGCTGTATATGTCAAAATACAGGAAGAATGGCTCTTGGCATCTCTACCACAGCTGGGCTCAGAAGTTGGCTAAGTTGGTGTACTTCACTTTTGTAATGAGACTGGTAAGGAGGAAGATTTTGTGATTGTATGATCCCACCACTGAGAGATGCTATCTCCATCCTGGTGTTTTTTTCAGTCATCTTCTCACCACAGGACTTCTAAAGCTGCTCTTGGAATATAAGTGCAGGATCTTGCTCTGCTGTTGCCAGTCCACGACAAAACATCACCCATATCCATAATATTAATAATACCCAGAAAACTGATTAAAGGTATTCTAACATCTCTGACTTCTGGTGATAAGGCTTAAATGTCAAACAGTAAATAGAAAAATACCCTGTACAACAACCATAATTTTATTGGAATAAATTAATATGTGGCATTTATAAAACAGAGAAGAATTGAAGCCACAAGGTGATAGTAATTTCTGCTGAATTTGCAGTGTTCTTGGCAAGCACATTGACAATCTGAGAATAAAAAACTGCTGATTCTTAATTTGAAACTATTCTACTTTACTTACTCTCTTGTTACCCTCATACTTGCTGCTCGCTGCAGCAGGTCCAAAGTTTTGATTGTTGTAAATTATAACACAAAACCCAAATCCATATATCCCTGCTTTATGAGCTTTACAGATTCTACCTTTCAATTACTAAGAGACGGTTCTATGCTGTAGGCCAGCAAGTACCAATTACTGTTTTCACATCAGGTTTTACCAGGAAGTGCTAAAACATCTCTAGGATTTACCAAAAATTTCTCAGTACAACAGAATCTCTTCTAAGGTCTAGAATGCATGCTTAATACTGGTTTTATGGTTTCTTGATGCAATTTTCTCAAGAGTCACAGAATTTTCATCAACAAATAAGCCAGTTATTTCATAGTTGTTTGTTAACATGTTTGAAATGATTTCTCATTTCAGGGATTACTTTGTCTGGAGAATCAGTACTTATTTTTCTTTATTCATGGAAATGAAGAGTCAGAATTTTCATTTTCCCCCTCTTTCCAGTAGTGGTTAGGTTCTCATTCTCTTTTGAAGACATCAGTTGTTATTGGACATTCAGTTCAGGCCTGCCAAATGAATACATGGCTTCTTTTTCAGTCAGATAATAAACTGCACGTTTGAGAGCCTCTCATGGGCAGATATAGTGTGTTCCATCAGTCACTGGATTTTCCAGCTTCAATGAGTCGAAGTGCAGTCCTTGCTTCACAAACTAAATTAGGAAGAACATGATTCTGTCTAAAAGAAGAATCATGGAATGATCTTCAGAACTTAACTGCAGCCCTTATAAGAACAGAAAACCCATGAAAATTAACTGCTTTTCTACATGCTCCCATGTAAATCAGTCACTGGCCATCAGGTTTTGTGGGGGTCCATTTAGGCTGTCTTTATCTGCCTAATCTATCTATTATACAATCAAGTTAACTAAAACATATCTGGTCAGCAAGCAGTCAGCATGGAGAAGCAGCAAGTGGCACTCAACCATGGCTTAGTTCTGACTCCCTCCAAGAATGTATCAAAATTCTCAAAATAAAATTCTATAAAAATATTGTGCAGTTGAAGGGTCAATAGTAGGTGGATTAGCACTTAATTCCCTGGAATGGGGATATAGGAATGAGCTCATTAACAACAATATTTATTCCTGGAACAGAGTATAAGAGACAGCTACTCTCCTGCTGATCAGTTTTGCTTCCCTCCTGCAGTAATTCCCCTAGCCCATACATTCAATTTCCTTAGAGCGTGGTGTCATCTGGCAGTAGCTGCACCTTTAGCAGCTGTTTCTGGATGTGCCACACACAGATCCAGCCAGCACACTGTAGGCTCATGCCCTCTCTCAGGTCCAGTTATGTTGCTGACACATTGCCCTGATGTTTGTTTCTTCACTCCTCTTCCCCCATCTCCCAGTCCTCCTCTGCTGCATACAATGTACTGCTGGAAGGCATTTTGTGTGGTCTTTGTAACCTCTTCAGGCAAAATCATCCTGATTAATGTTATTTTCCTCATGAAATTGAGCTGACCTTAGTGATTTTGTCAACATCACTCTTTCTTTAAAAGTTCTTCAAAGAAATCAGAGCACAACATATTGCACCTAGCACACAAGTTAGAAAAAAGAACACATCTAAGACTACAATTTTTTTCAATGATTTTATAGATTATTTTACATGTTCTTTAAATTACTAACTGAAAATAAACCGAGTTAAAGATTGGTTATATGGTCAAAAGTTAAATTGCAGATTGGCAAACATTTTTATCGTGGAAATCTAAATAATTCCTCATCCAGTTTTAGCACCTTTCCTGTTGGATCTTTGAGAATTTCCTCTTTATTTCTTTGTAAGTTCAGTTATGAGAGAATTTATTTTCTGATGACAACAATATGTAATTATTCACCAATTTTAAATTAAAGAACCCCTCATAATCATTTCTTTCAAATGAAAACTGCATTTCAGCAGTTGAGCTAAAAAAGCCTTTTATTCTTCAAGCATCTACATTTATGAACTACACATATTTTTAATAAAAAAATTTGTATGTATTTAGAAAATATATTAAAACATGAAATCTGAAAGCCTTAAAAAGCCTTTAAAAATATAACATTATCCATTTGAGAATGCAATTTCATTGGAATTAACAGTATCAGGTACAGGATCAGATATGACAGAAATGAAAATACTTGCCAAGTAGATCTGATGAGCCTAAGTATCTAAATCAAAGCCATCGAAATAAACATATGAAAATCCATATACTAACAGTCAAAAGAGGAGGCATATGGGTAATATACTTAAAATGTAGAAAAACACCACAATGCATCATACCACGTTGTAAGACTCTTCAAATACCAGCAATGCTTGCACAGTTTCAAGAAAATATGACAATATAGTGACAAGAACAAGAACAGGAAAAAGCTGTCTCCTCTTGCCCTTACCTTCAAAACTCACTTTGGTCTCCTCTAATTTAACAGTCCCTTTGACTAAGGGATATTCTTCCTTACACAACACTGGCACAATCAATTCAAGAACTGAAAGGTAGATTTTAACAGCTTGGGGATCTGTGAGTTCTTTGGTCTCCTAGATCTGAGTTACCTGTCATTCAGAAGTAATCAGTGCACACTAATTATGTTTACACTGCTTCTGTGGGAATAACACTGCATGTTATCAGGTTATCGAGATGATTTTAACATTCATTGATATGTAGGATAAAAGAGTTTAGCTCTGCTGAAGTTTGTTCTATAATGTGTTTCTTGTAATGGAAACAATTGCAAAAGAAAAGCAAGAAACAAGAAAACACAATTCCAGATTATGTTTATCAATTCACAGCTATTTGAATAGTCTCATCATCTTGGCTAAAAGTGAGGCTGGCCATAGAACCTTTCCTTTCTTCTCACTTCTCTCACAGCCCAAAAAGCACTGAGAGCGACTTATTTTCTTTTCCCGGTGTTGAGATGGATTTTACTCTCTTTAGTGTGCAGCCCATATGAGGGGCAGACGGCTGTGCTTTTTTAGCCTTCAAACTCTGTTTTCATTCCCCAATTTACCTAATAACGCTCTTCTGCTTGTTTAGCTTAGACCATTTATTCCTGCTTGCCTGCTGTCTCCATAACCAGTTAGTGAAGGACCATGAGTTGGACTATCTGACCCCAAAGGTCCCTTCCAAATTCAGGTATCCTGAAAACATCAATAAATTTCACACCTTGAAAAACAGTGCTTATAGCCATCTTATTAAGCTCTAAAATATGGACAAATTATATAGTTAGCAAGTCCTTGTGTTACTTCTGTAACACAGAAGTAGTTGAAGCCAGCAGTGTGCCCAGGTGGCCGAGGAAGCCAAAGGCATCCTGGTTTGTATCAGAAATACTGCACTCAGCAGGACTAGGGAAGTGATTGTCCCACTGTACTCAGCACTGGTGAAGCCACACCTTGAGTACTATGTCCAGTTCTGGGCCACTCAGTTCAGGAAGGACATTGAGGTACTGGAGCAAGTCCAGAGAAAGGCAACCAAACTGGTGAAGTGTCTACAGGGTATGTTCTATGAGGACCAGCTAAGGGAGTTAGGGTTGTTTATCCTGGAGAAGAGGCTCAGGGATGACCTTATCACTCTCTACAACTACCTGAAAAGAAGTTGTAGCCAGGAGGGGGTTGACCTCCTCTTCGAAGTAGCTAGCTACAGGACGATAGGACATAGTCTTAAGCTTTACCGGGGGAGGTTTAGGTTGGGCATTAGGAAGAACTTCTTCATGGAAAAGGTGATTAAACATTGGAATAGACTGCCTAGAGAGGTGGTGGAGTCACTGTCCCTGAAGGGTTTAAGGAAAGACTGAACATGGCACTTCTTGCCATGGTCTAGTTGACATGGTGGTGTTAGGTCGTAGGTCAGGCTCAATTATCTCAGAGATCTTTTCCAAACTAATTGATTTTGTGATTCTGTGAAACTGATATTCTGAATATAACAGGTCTGTTAAGCATCTTGTTTCAATGATACTGAACCCACCGAGGGCTGGCTTATTTCATTTATGGATATACAGATTATCTCAACTTTCACCTGTCCCCACAGACACCTAAATCTCCTCTCCAGTTTGTTTGCCTAAGGAAACTGGAAATCAAAGGTGGATTATGACTGAATCAAACCTTCTTACTGTTCTACCCCAGGAAAATATAATTACACATCTTCGCTATAGATGAAATTTACAGCCAAACTATGTTTGACCCTTTGACAGAAATTTTTCACAGTTTCAAGCATGGTGCCCTTGTCCTCCTAAAGTATAGTAATCCTATCTTTCCTGTGCAGCCAAATTGTAGGCTCATAAAAAAATTGGCCAAAATTACATGCAGCTTCACACTTTGAGTAAATAATAAAAGTATGAGGTTTTTTACTCTATAGTACACAGTCTGGATTTTTTCTGCCATTACAAATCCATTTATTAACTGTTTATTCATTTTAAATATGAACATCCATATGAAGTTTTACTTGACAGTTTCATAGCATGATTGTACTATCTGGGATTACTATTCCAATTTCCCCTGTATGCACACCCGTTTTCCCTGAGCTACATGCTCAGCCTTTCATAAAAGTCAGTTATAAGCTGCAGCACTAAACATGGTATTTACTCCTAACCCATGTCAAGAATACACAGGTCAAGTCTACATGAAGAGACATGAAGCCTTGGTGTCTATGGGTGTCTGGATTGCCCTCTAGAGCCATTTGTATTACTGAGGGCTGCAAATATCAAGCTTGAAATGGGTAGTTTTTATGTTTCCTCTGCCATCAATTGAAGACATCAGACTTCATTCCAGCTCTTGCCTTACAAGAAGTTTAGAATGTAGCTTTTGGGGCTTCCGGGAATTAATATGTTTTTCAAAAGTCTGTTTTATTGGAATGCTCTGGCTGAATCTCAGTGATCCTTCAAGAGCAAGGAGCCATCACACATCATGAAAGAAAAGGAAAATTCACTTTATTCTAACCAGGACTCTTCAAATTCTTCTTGCAGATACCCTGTTTTAACAGATGCTTAATTCACATTTCATTGTATAAACACTGTATGGTGGCTTTACAGTCACGTCTGCTTAACATAAATTGATGACTCATGTCTAAGAAGCTATAAATGCATGTCACAGAAGAAAAGGACTGCATGGATTCGTGACAGTGGCAAAAGAATTTTGAATCAAGCTGAATATCATGGAGCTATACAGTTTCTATTTTAATAATATTTCCCTTTCCTTCAGGGAAATCCTTCAAGTAGAGACAGATAAATCATTTTGTCTGAGATACTTCTACATCACTTTGCCTCAGTACCTTAGGCCTGTGATCAAATGGCACGTGACAGCATTTTGCATGTGAAACTATGGTCCTTTCTTTTTCTGCACTAAAACAAAAGGATATATTTCTTTTCCTCCAGCTACCTTCAATGTTCTCTGTTCTATTTAGGTCCAGTCTGCCGTGTGTTTCAAAGCTGCATTTGAAACTTGTGAATTAGCCATGCTACCATCTGAAGGACACTAAAGAGTTTAAAAGAATGACAGCTCACAAGATTTAAGTAGTGCTGCAGGGTGTTAAGCTCCATAGGAGAGTTTGAACATTTCAGAAGTGTCAGGTACTTTATATTCATGGACAATTTCACAAAGGAGTTGGTGGTGCTGTTCTTAAGTTATGAAAGGCAATAGGAATTACATGGTTACCAGTTTAAACACTTTGTAGAACTAGGCCTGTCATGTTGGCTGCTGGAGAGCTCTTTGTATTGAACTGTTTTAAGGCAAACATTCTTGTCAGTATTTGCTATTAAATTGTTTAATAAAGACCACATTGAGCTCTTAGTCAAGCTCTGCAATGTTCTCAAAACAGTGAAAATTTGCATGAAAGCCTTGCAGCAATATGCTAAGTTGATATAAGTTAAAACATCTGTCGCAGGATTTATCCCTGGATAATTAACTAGACTTGGCATAGTGGAAAGAAACAGATTTACCATTCAGCTATAGAAACCTGTTGCAGGGAAATAATTGCTGAACTCTTTTTCTTAATATTTCTCCTAAAATCATAGGCAGTATTTTGTTTCATTAAAATGAAAAGAATGCTTGGTATTCTGCATATTTACACAGAAAATTACAGGTGGGTTTCTAGTATGTTTTTCTTTTAAATTCCTGTTTGCAGCTCTGTCATATCATATGAAGAAATGCGCAGACTATTAAAACTTAAAAAGTATTCCAGGTTGGGGCTTCAAATTATCGCTAAGTGAAGCTCTCTCACTTGGTGTGACACACCTAACACACCACGCCAGGAGCTCTGGATGTTACAGCACTGAATGAGCTTGCTTTGCCTCTGTGCAATCAGCCCACCTCTAAATGGAACAGTTTCAAGCAAAAGAGTTTGGGAGACCCTGTCCACATACAACTTTGTCGTCTAACTTGGCAATGAGGAGTACAAATTTGGCAATGAGGAGTATGAATCACCCCAAGAAATTGCAGGATTTCAGACTGGACTTTAGAGTGATCAGAACTGACCTAAGAGGTTATATTTTTCTCCCCTGCTGTGCTTTATTTGAGAATAGCATTATATGCTTATCTAACAGAATGTCTCTCTTCTCCATGGGGTCCAGAGAAACATAAATCTACCCGACACATTTGCCAAAGACATCTGAGAGTTCCTCCGCCAGCTCTCTGAGCTCACAGACACAAGCCAGCTGTGACCTGGAAGCTATAGATCCAATTTAGCATGGCTTTGTGCCCAAAATAAAACAACTTGCCTCAGCAGAGTTGTTTTAATGCCTAGATGGTTTCTGGACTGCAACTATTAAGCCCATTGCAGTATGGGCAGGATGAGACCACTTGCCTGTGTGAGACATACTTTTGTTTGTGAGTCCCTCAGCTATTCAAACTACTGGAGTTCACCAGTTCTGTCAAGACTTCAGGAGTGCTGTACATGCCAAGCAATATAAGAGCAGACACCCTTGGGAATTTTCTGCTGTAAACACCTTAAGAAATGTAGTCTTCTCCAGGCAAAGAAAAGGTTTTGTGTGCCAGGTAAGTGCTTAGGACAAGAGCATCTTTGTGCCTCTAGTCCATAGTCTCATGAAGCAGTTGAATCACCTTAGATAAAAGGCATATTAATGCATTCTAACCTTGGTTAGAGTTTAGACTAGGCATTCCCTTTATACAGTGTATAAACTAGTGTATTCTGTTCAGCCTAATTAGGATATTAATGATGCAAATTTAAAGAAAATGTCAAACTGTTAGACAAACCAAAAACTGTTTTATTTCCACCCAGTGTGTACAATTACTGCATAAACTTCAGAGACTGCGTATGATAGAAATGCTTTTGGTTTTCAGAATCTTTCCAGACAAGACAAACTGACATTTCCAATACACTCTCTAAACAACTCTGAATACAGAGTTGGCTGGGGGTGGAATTTATTTACCTTTGATTTAGAAAAAATTAATTAAGCCAAGATACTATACTAGTCACATGACTGACCAGAATTAAATTATTTTAGTGGGACAGTTCTACTGATTATTCTGGGGTACTGATTACAAATTTCAGGTTTGAATCTGTCAGTGACCAGATTAAGCAGTAGTTCAGCTGGTCACAATTCAGATGGATGAATGAAAACAAAGAACAATGCCTACAGATATATGAATGATAGTGTAATTGCTTAGTAGAACACAAGCGTTTCATGTAGGCCTTAAGTTACTGTTGGAAAGTTATTTGCCTATACGGAGATGTTGGAGCCCTGACATATATACTATGAATGGGAACAAACACTCTTACTTGCAACATATTAACCAGATATTAATTAAATAAGTCACAGAAATATATTATTTTATTTAGCAGCAACACTGTAGCTTGATTAAAGTTTGGAAGGGTATCAGAAAATAGCAGATGTCTGATAGATAGCATTAGTAATTTAAGCTGTGCACATGCCCTTCTTAGTGCTGTGCTTGAGGAAAAAAAACCACTGATTGCTACAAATCCATGATTGATATATTAGCTATAGCTGTCATTATGAATTTGCTATTTGTGTAGCCTCTAAGGATGTCATTGCAAAGAATTTGGACATTTTGTATTTCATATCAATGAACTCCAATTTTTGATGTTCCAGTCAGGTCTGGAACAGGAATCATGCTTACATACCTCACTACAGAAATCACTATATTGAGATATAGTGAGAAAGATTGCTGAAATACATCAATAATAGTGAGGAAATAAAAATTGAAAGGCTAGTTAGAACATGCCAGTTGCTTTTAAGTTACAGCTGAAGGTTTGGTAAAATATAATTTGAAAAACAGAGGAAATACAGACAAAATCCATAGGAATTCTTCTATATTTCAGCAGAAGTGAAAATTCACACAATAGATCTGAGAGCTCTTTTTAAATAATGCTGCTTTCTTCTTTCCTCATACACGGAAGTAGATGGCTATTTTGCTGCCCCTGATCATATGTATGAAAACACATTTTAATCAGGAAAATTTAGATCAGTTTTTAATTAATTCAACTTAAGCTTCACCAGTCCTTGTGTTTGAGTGTCTGCCACAATCTCAACTAAGGTATTAATTCTTATTTGATTTTAATAATCCTTAGTTATAAGTGTGCTAGAAGTGATACAAACACATTATTCTCTGACTTTAGTTGCTTCCAGACTTCTAACCAATTTTCATCAATATATACTCAAACAAAGTATAATACCCTTCTTTCCACATGGCTACTCTACTGCCATATTTCTCTCATTCCAGCAGTCAAGTGTCTGGAATACAGGTTGTTTTATTCTAGCCAATAAGCTTAATAAAATATAAACATTTGTGGATGAAAATACAATTCCAGCATTTTATCAAGCTGGCCAAAATCTGCTCACATATATGGTTCCAGGGATTTGACTACTGGACTTGGAAATACTAAAATGATTAAGTTGATCAGCAGTCTAAGAAGGTAAATATGACAGTGACTTTGCAGGACATCGGTAGTAATGACATACAACCGAAAATACACTGCTACTCAGACTGAGGAACATAACCCTATGTGAGATGGCTTAGAAAATGAAACAGATAGCTAAACAATCAATATCTTACAGAAGAGATTCCTACTGAATCACAAAAAACATTGTTCTCTTGTTATTTATTATGTTCCCATGTAACATGAGCTTAAATGTATTAATTTTTGAAAGATACAAACATAGAGCTACTATAAGTGTTTGTTCTACACTGAGCACCAGAAAGATGATGATTGTGACCCTAGAAGAAAAGCAACGACTACAACTTTGGGCAAAACGTGGGCTATATTATAGAATAGAAACCAAACAAAGTGCTTCAGGGAGTGAAATAACTGTGGAGCAGCCTCTCCTTCATGCCATTATTCCCTGAATTGCTTCAGCGGATTTACATTTCGGGCAGGGAAGAAGGCATGGCCAGGAAATCTCGGGAAATCCCTGTGATCCCATCAGCCTGCCCTTACACAAGGCAATTCAAATGTAAATGAAATATTTAGCTCCAATTTCTGCTGTAGATTGGGAAGAGGGACTGGGGGATGGGAGGGGTGGGGTGGGGTAAGGGTTAGGAAGAGGACTTGGGCCAGGGAAGAGAGTAGGGCATCTGTCTCCAGGCCTCTGAGGAGACAGGTGAAGAATAAGTCTGGTGTGTGCAAAAGCTTAACCTTATCTGTCTTCTAAATTTCTTATGTAATCAAAGAGAGCTCTGCAATAGCATGTGCAATCTTGAATGTCTTATTAACCAAAATAAAGCGAGACATGGCTTGCCAACTGTGTTTTTCCAATCTCCCTCAGCTCAACTGTGCACCATCTGTCTTTAAATCATAAATATACTAATAACATTTATCCTTTCAAGTTCTAATCACCTAGGCTTGCTGATCTCTGTGTTATCTTTGATTATTTTTTGACATTGCACGTCACCCACTCATCATCTGCTGTTGGGCTATCACACAGAAAATAAAGACATTTAAATTAAATCAGTGTACAGTTCATTGGACTCCTTATAAACTCACATACAGACTTTTTTATATATAACACACTGTATTGATACCCCACTATTTTGAATAACCCTCAGATCACAGGCCCATATCCAGCTCAATTCCACTGCACAGACAAGCTGCAAAAAACACACTTGAACTCTGCAAGATCTTTTTGAGACAGCAGAATCTAATTAAGAAGCAATGGCTTTTAGTTGGACTCCTTATAAACTCACATACAGACTTTTTTATATATAACACACTGTATTGATACCCCACTATTTTGAATAACCCTCAGATCACAGGCCCATATCCAGCTCAATTCCACTGCACAGACAAGCTGCAAAAAACACACTTGAACTCTGCAAGATCTTTTTGAGACAGCAGAATCTAATTAAGAAGCAATGGCTTTTAGGTAACAGTATTATTGATAGCAG
>NW_008688498.1:0-56005 GCF_000695815.1 Acanthisitta chloris | reverse complement strand
TACAGTATACTTTTTCAAGATATTTGCTCAATTAACCTTTAAATATTTGGGCAGTAAGGCTTCTACTGTATTGGCTGGGAAATTATTCTACAGAAATATCTGTGAAATGAGAACTTGAATATCAAGTCAGCTCATGATTTTTTCCTTTAGTTCTTTTTTTCCCTCATTCTCCATTTTGAAACAAAAGGTGCTTATACAAATGCTGAAAAACATTAGAAGGCAGCTGACTCAATCAATGTTTTTAACACTACTTTGTTTTTAAAACACTTCACCATGTACTCTAACTCCAAGCCATCTTTTGAAGAGAGAAGCAAAGCAGGAAAAATAAGAGGCTGAAAAAAGCCAATCAGAGAAAATACTGGCCTCTTTATACCTTCCTGTCAATACTTCTAGGGCCATGACTCTTCCTAGAAAGTCTGCTTCTTACATGGTAATATTTCCTGTTCAATACATTTGTAGGGATTTACACATCTGCAGAAAAGAGGACAAGCAAAGTAGATATCATAATGAAAGTATACAGAACAAGCAGAGTAGCCAGCAGAGAAAGGCTGTTCTTAGCAGAATGTACCCAAATAGTTTTAGTCATTCCCTATGGAAAAACATGTTGCATCCTCATTCAGTAAGCAAGTGTATTTTTTTCAGCATATGTGATCATGTATCATCTCCATGATTGTGTAATCAAGAAGATATAAAAACAGAAAAAGAAAAGCAAACTCAGTGTAGTTCTCTCCCTAATTTTTAAACAATACTCCTCTTGCCTGGCAAATTTGCAATTTCAGCTGTCTTCCCCAGTCCCTAAGCCTGCTCTTGGTAGCAAACAGAGCTTATGATGCAAAGATTACTACCAAAGCTACTGGCCTGTATTCTTCTACTCTATATTTAGCATTCTAAAGAAAACTAATGAAGATGGATAAGCATCCAAAGGATAGATGGAAAATTTAAGATAGACAATTGCCTTGGATATCTGATGGTTTGCTCAGGCTCACTGTATTTGTTTTGATGATAGTATATAGCTTTTTTAAGCTTTAAAAGGAGTCCCTTTTCCCATGAAAGAATTAAAAAGCTTGGGTTCATAGGGGGATGCTGGTTGACAGCATTTGAACATGAGCCAGCAGTGTGCCCAGGTGGCCAAAGGCATCCTGGCATGTATCAGAAATACTGTGCTCAGCAGGACTAGGGAAGTGATTGTCCCACTGTACTCAACACGTGTGAGGTCACACCTCAAGTACTGTGTCCAGTTCTGGGTCAGTCAGTTCAGGAAGGACATTGAGATACTGGAACAAGTCCTGAGAAAGGCAACCAAACTGGTGAAGTGTCTACAGGGGATGTTCTATGAGGACCAGCTAAGGGAGTTAGGGTTGTTTATCCTGGAGAAGAAAAGGCTCAGGGGTAACCTTCTAACTCTCTACAATTACCTGAAAAGAGGTAGCCAGGTGGGGCTGGCCTCTTCTTCCAAGTAGCTAGCTACAGGACGATAGGACATAGTCTTAAGCTGAGAGGTTTAGGTGGGGCATTAGGAAGAATTTCTTCATGGAAAAGGTGATTAAACATTGGAATGGATTGCCCAGGGAGGTGGTGGAGTCACCATCCCTGGAGGTATTTAAAGAAAGACTGGACATGACACTTCTTGCCATGGTCTAGCTGACATGGTGGTGTTAGGTCATAAGTCTGGCTCAATTATCTCAGACGTCTTTTCCAACATAATTGATTCTGCAATTATATTTGAAAATATTACTGGTCTCCTATGTTCATCTCATTTACTTGTTCCCTGCTCAAATGTTTATTGTGTTATAATTAAACACCTGAGATATAAGTAAATCCTACAGCACTTCAGCGGATTTCAGATTTATATCCTTGCCAGACTAACTGTAATAATATTCATTCAAAGCCTAGTTTCCACCTGAATTCAAATTCCACCAAATTCATGACAACCAACGACTTGTAGTTCAAATCAATCTTGAGAGATACACACTAAATCTATACATCTAAACTGTTTTCCTCTGTACAAAGTTTGAATGTGTGTATTCATACATAATATTCTTATGCTTGAGTTTTTACTTCTGAAAGCTATGGAACCGGATTCAAAACCATTTATCCTAAAAGTCAATAAACCCCAAATTTCATACATCCTTTCAGGGTTAAAATTTTAACCGCTGTTTCGCAGATCTAAACTGCTTTTCAGTTTCAATTTTTCCTGTTCTCAAGAGCTAATAAGGCCTGACTGATATGGTTCTCTCTGACCTGACCAGAACAGACTTTCACATGGCTTTCAGGAAAGGTCTGATTTGACACAGTTCTACACAAGTTCTGGGAAAATGTTGACCCAACATAAAACTTCTTCCCTCCCCACAGACTAATGCAAACTTGGTGTTTGAGATTCAGGTCTACATTTTTGAAATTTGTCAGAGAAAATGGTCCTTTCACCAGATAATATTTATTACTGTAATGAATAAGTACCTTGAGTAAGAGTGTTCACATGAGAGGTATATAATGGCATTTCTGTAGCAGCTGGATTTTCTGCCGGGAAATGCTGTACAAAGCAATACCTGCAGGATGAAAACTGAGTATAATATTTACTTAAGACACGAAATAATCGGAGAAATTTTAGCTGGAAGGGACTTCTGTAGGTCTAGACCAGTCTCTCCCAGCTGGGCTATTGTCAACAATAATTCAGGTTTGGAAATATAGAGGTCAGATCAAGATCACAGAGATGTGCATATATTTGCATATACATTTCTACATATATCTGCAAGATTACTGATTAATAAGCATGCAGAAAAGTAGAGGAGAAAGGAGTAGGATGTGAGAGATGCTGAGGATACAAAGTGAACCTGTAGGCCCAGGTAATCTGGAAGGCCATTGCTGCAGTGAGATGTCATGATTGTTTTCCAGCTAGTTCCCATGAAGCTGTCATGCAGAACATGTGTTGGTCTGGCCAGGGGAAACATCACTTTGCTGTAGAGAGACATTTCTGCAGTCTCATCATAAGCTAAGATGGGCTGTGGCAGAGGAAGAACATGGACTGCTCGTAACCTTGCAAGCTGCTGTTGCTAGTAGGTGCCCAGAACTCCCCTTGTAGATGTTGGTCAGATGCCTGTAGATGTAGGTCATATGGCTCCCCTTACCACCTGTGAAAACCAGGCCACCCTCATGGCACTATCAGCATCTTTTCCTGGCCTCTTACCTTGTCTGTCACAGCCAGTAGTTTCTCATGTCCTATTCAATTGTCTTTGCTTCTAGTAACCTACCCACTGCCATGCAGCCCCAATACAGCAGTTTGAAAGAGGATGTAGTGATGTACTGCTACTTGGAAGAAATATTAGAAACTTTTGCATGAACCAACCACAGCAGATTGCCACAATTTCAACTCCTGTCTGCAGTGTCCTCAATTCAAACTTGTGGAAGCTGCAAGACTCAGGCACTTCCCTTCAGGAGAGACTAAAGTGAATTGGCTGGTAGAAGAAGCCAAAACCAACCTTCACATCTTTGTGTTAGGTTTTGGGTTTGTTAAGTGATATAGAAAAGATGGAGACTGATGATTACTATGACAAAAATAGAGACTCAATTTCAGACATCCACAAGAATGACATTTACATCTTCTGGTGGTAAAAACACAAATAATAACTACAGACAGTATTAATTTTTAAGCTATACCATGCTTAAGGTATAATTAAACTTCTGTCTTGGGTGTATCTATGTAGGCCACCTGGACTTAAGGATTCCTGGCTAAAATGATATCAAGAAGTGCCATACAACTTTTCTGAGCTGCTAAAAATATCAAAGTCTGTGTAATTCTTTGTGCTTTACTTATCCATTTAGCCTAAGCAGACATCTACTATAATTTACTTCCATTTTACCAATTGACATAGACCACATTGGTTATGTTAGTGCAAACTCTGTTGTAGCAAAGTGTTGTACTTTGTCAAGATCATGATGTGTTAGCCACGAGTTTTTTGCTTAACAGCTAAGAATTTTGCCTGAGCACAGATAGTGATTCATTTTCTGAATTGTACACCCAAAAGTATATGTTGAGAGTGGAACTATCTTCTGTCTTACAGTAGGGTCTCTCAAGTGGGTTCAGCAAGTTCCATGGCCATGGTCCACTGCTCCTCTTTCCGTCTCCCTGCGCTATGCCCTAGCCTTATTCCTGTTCTAAAGAGTTTCTTCTTGCCCCGTCTCCCAACCCACTGGCAATGCACTATTTTTACACCTTCGTCCTTTCCTCACCTGCTTGAAAACTGCTCTTCCACTCAGAAAATAAACAAACAAAAAACCCCAAACCAAACAAAGGCTAAAGGAACCCCATGAATATCAAGATGGAACATATCTTACGCTACATCCAGTGTATCAAATGGCAGCTTTAACAAAACCTTCTCCTTAGAAATGTAAACAATTTGCTCCATTGCTTCATATTTTGCAACATTTGATATTGTCCCCTATTTCCTTCACTTAGGAGAAAGCAACACAAAATTCACAGCAACACATAAAATTCTCCATCTTCTTTCCTCCTCCTTAATCATCTTTCTTATGATAGCAGTAATTTCTCTTTTTACACTTCCACATCAGGATTTAGCTATCCAACTTCATCAGTTTGAGAGAATATTGTTTTCTTTGTAAACTCCCTACATATCAACAGAAAGAACAAGCTCCTCCAGTTAAGCTAGATTATAGATTTTAGTTTCATGTGGACTCATGGAATGTCTCAACCTTTCTCCCTTCTTTTGCTGTGAAGAGAAATCAGGCAAATTTATTCTTAATTTAGATGAGATGCATTCAGTCCTAGACATGTGAACAAATCCCAGGAGTAAACTCAACAACTCCAGCAAAGTTGCTACTTAGAAAATGTTTATGAGTATCTCTGCTCAAATTATTTTTCTAGCCTTGGCAATTGATTTTGGGCAAAACAGTCAGTGAAAAATGTAACTAAGTACTGTCAGAATGTACAAGTTAAGTGACACTACTGTAAGTTTAAGCTAAACTATCTGAGGACTTTGGAAATAGCAATTTTACTGTCTTACAAATTGTCATCAATTGTTCAACAAGTTACAAGTAAGAGGACAAGAAAATGCACTCAAATTGCATCAGCTTTTTTTTTTACACAGACTAGAGCACAGAAAAATATAAGTTGTGTTCTCAAAGACTGTTTATAGCTAAAGAACTATCAAACAGATAAAGGATACAGATTAGTATAAATACAAAACCCAAATGCTACCACTTCGTTTTCACAAGAATACCAAGGATTTTTTCCAGAAAATCAGTTACCAAAAATCAGCTTCCTTTGGAGCACCTACAGCATGGACTACACTGGCAATAATTTCTAGATACACTGTCAGATTAAAGAAAATTTTGGACGGTGTTCAGGTGCCTTTTTGATATTGAACAGTAACTCTTCTACACAGATATAGGACTTGGCTTTTCTATACTTAATTAAAGATATCTGGACACAAAGTCTCAGGGTGATATGTTCTGTGTATTGTACAAGTTAATTTCGTAAAATTCCTTACCATTTTTAAAGTAGACTTTAATCTTTCCATCTCTGAGAAGATATACCAGGAAAGTACTCTGAACTGTCCAGATACATCCAGACTACTTTGAAAGACAAGTGGTGTCTGACAACAGAATTTTATTTGGCAGTAACAGCTAGATTATTTAGCATTGCCTAATTACACCAAAAAAAGAGGAAAACAAGCAAACACAAGACTTCAATTTATGTACTTTATATTCTTTCTAGCATCTCACTAGCATTTCATTGATCTATTCTGAGGAAGTAAAGAATTTGCATCACATGCACAGTGGATAGCAAAAAGCCATTTGTGATTCCTACATGAGAGTGTCACTGTGTGGTATGCTCAGATAGCTCTCGTTAATAAGAGTACACCACAAGACATGAGTACAACAGAGAAATGCAAGTTCCATACAGCTTACCAACAGAGGTGTATGGAACTACTCATATAATACACCTAAGGGTGCTTAATGATACTCTAAGATCCACCCTATGCTATTGTTTTCAACTATCTACTTGTTCTTGCAGTGTTCTGACATGTCAGAATATCCTTCATAAGACAATGCAGTCAATCCTGATGATCCAGACTACTGGTGCAATTTGTGTAACTGGAGTAATTGGTTTCCAAATCACAGAATAAAAGTGCTACAGAATAAAAGATTTTCCTAAGTGAGGATCTATATAATAATCCATAAGATCAAAAGGTCACGACATATGTGTTACTATTGCAGAACAGGTCTGGCACAGTGAACATTGTGGACAAGTGCTGCTGAGTGCCAGATGGCATAAACATAATGCTAATGTGATGCTCTTCTTCTGCACATAACTGTAGTTTCACATTCTTTGAAGATACACTCCACTGATGTGAATTAGTGCAAATCTGCCCCCTGCAGTCACCAGGCTCTAGCAAACATGGCCTTCATGTCTTTCCTCATGTTTTATATCAGCTGATCCTTGTCATGATTCAGATATACAAAGGATGTATGGTGCAGACCTCTGGCACACAGGGACTCAGATTTGGCCAAATGGGAAGCAAGCCATGCAGGACACAGAGAGGAGGTTCTTTCATCACAAGCCAAGACTGTGGGAACAGTTCTAGACATTACCAGACCTTTATGTAGAAGGTTTTCAGCATGGAAGAAGATGCATAGCCTATTCCATGACAGCCAAAGTAAATAGTGCTAGCTGGACTCCCTTATTTCTCTATTTTTGTACTAGACATTAGAAACATTTGCCATTGTGATGGTGGCACATATAAATTGAGTGCATAAAATACCACCCTCATTGCTATTCACTGGCAATATTTTAATGTTGCTGGTGATCCTCTTCTGTAGTGATCAATTAGACCAGAGACTGTTGTATATTTCTTCTTCAGGTATATCACATTAGAGGAAGGCAGGCCATGAAAAATTGAATATCAGAAAACTCTTGTAAAATACTAGACATCTTCATTTTCTACACAAATATTTAGTTGGCACTTTTAGTTATAGCCGGGTTCTTATCCTCAGATAATTTAATGTCACAGTACAGCAAGAATTCCTGGGTGATTTGTAGTTTGCATCACTCTGGAGAGACATTGTCTTTTCCACTTCTCTCTCCATAGCAATTATGCAGGTCTCACATAACTGCTCACAGACACTCACGAAACACACACATAAGCATAGCATTAGAATAATGTTGGGAAAGGATGGAAGTGTTTAAAATATTTTTATATAAAAAGGAAACATTCACTGTGTTCTGTTAACTTCAGAAAAAGTTAAGTTGCACAAAAACAGTTGTTTCCTTTATCTGATCTCCTATCACATACAAAGCCACTAAGAGGGAAAACCAAAACTATGTGACGTGTCATTACCTATTAACTCAGTCATGTAGCAGGGATATTTGGCTTGTTCATGTCTGTCCCGTGCCTAGAGCAAAGCTGTCAAGATAGAACTTTAATTTTAAGAGTTTAGGGAATATGGGAGGAATAGATAGAATAGAAGTGTTATTCAAAATAGTTTGTATTCTTTATCCTGGAATAGCAAAGTGGTTTCCAATAGAAGTGCCTTTGCATGTGAAATTTCAGATACATCAAGGTTATTTGCATGCTATAAGCACAGCATCAATAAAACTGCATTTTCTTGCAGAAAAGGGTAGGCATATAATGTTTTACAGGACTACCTAATTATAGATTATAGCCGTTGCCAGTCTCCTGAAGTCCTATTTAGAAAGAAACAGGGAGACTGAAAAGCACAGGCTTTAAGGCCAGAAAGGATCGTTAGATTATCTGACATTTTATATGTTGCAGGCCAAGATATCTTAATATGTTTAGCTACTTACTAAGCCTAAAAATTCATTAATTATCCTAGTACATTTTTAAGAGAAACCTCCACCTTTAATTCATTCCTGTTGTTTCCAGAGAATCAAACATACCTCGATAGATTAACTCTTTTCACAGATCATTAGGGATTTAAGGCCATTCCAAATTTGAATCTGCATAACACTAGCTTCCAGCTTTTGGTCTTTATTGTACCTCTCCATACAAATTTATGAAGTCCCTTTGTGCCTTACCCTTGGGAAAGTAATTAAACATGGAAATCTATTCATTACTTGGTAGCCTTTAAAAATCAACTAGGCAGACTGAGCCCTTTAATTCTGTCATTCTAACATATACTTTCCAACTCCCAAGCATTTGTATTCCTTCCCTGCTCGCTCCACTTATGCAACAAATCTACTTATCTTGGAGCTGTACGGACCAGATACAGACATGGAGGTATACAGATAAGTTAAATACTGTAATGCAACGTATTACAAAGGTAGCACCACTTTTTTTCCTAAGTAAAAAGCTTCTTAGCACACCTAATATGAACTTAGAACTCTTCCCAGAGTTTTCAGGAAGCAATTTTTCGTTCTGCATATATGGTTCATATTCCATATCTCTACATGTGTAGCACTAGTTTTACTAATATTAATGCAATATTAAAGCAGGCCTGTCTTATAAATGGGTCTGGACATCAAATAACCCATATGATTACAGTTTTGTGATTACTTAACATGACTGTTACCAGCAATAACTTCATACTTCCAAATCATAGATCAAAAATATTTAATCAACTTTAAAAGCATTAGTTGATATGTAGCCCCTTTTCAACAACTCCCACGATTAGTAATGAGTTGTCATTAGCAACTCTTTTCAGATCAGTCTGTTAGCTATTTGTAATCTGTCTAAATGTGCCTTTGGATTCTACACGGACAAAATACAGATTATATAGAATATAGAAAGCAAAATATAAGTGAGATTGTGGAAACGATAAAGTTAATTAAGATGAGAAAAGAACACATACTTCTTCAAAAACAACTGCTTGAATTCACCCACTCTAGCACATAAAACTCAGATGGATAAATGTGTCTAGAACTGGGGGGGGGACCAAACAGTAAGAGTCTCTATTTCACATGGTGATCCTAATATAGTCATTGTCAGTTAGGATTGCATAGACCGTGAGGCAGTGAAGTGAATAGACATTCTCTCCCTCCACTTCTAATCTGTTTTTCCAGACTCTTGGCCTGTTAAAACAAACTGCACTACTCTGCTTATTTACCCGGGTTTGCTCTGGGAGATGGCAAAAAGGTAGAGAGCATATGATTTTTAGCAAAGACATTACACACAGTGAAGCCTAAAACTGCAATGCACTTCCCAAGGCATATAGTGGGATCAGAATATCTGAGTTAAAACCTGTGCTGTTACTGATTTTGCTATGCCTAGGCAAGTCTCATCATTTTCTCCCCATTCTCCAGGTTCCTTCTTCCATATGATTTGATGCCAAAATGTAAAACAGATCAATCTAACTTTTATTAGTGAAGAGGAGTGCTAAATCTTATAGAGAGTGAGTCTAGTTTCAAGGTCACCTCCAAGTTTTTTCCTTACCATTGCGCTTTCTTTGGTTAACAAATGACAGGAATTCTATTTAGGAATGACAGATTAGGCATACAGACGGCTTCTTCTAGTGGAAGTTTTGACTAAATTTCATCTTCTTTGAGATATTTTGCAAATATCATGTTGCCAGTTATTATTAGACCTTATGTTAATTTAAAAATAAAAATTCCACATGACAAAAATATTACAGTACATGTGCCTCCTCTGGCTCAAAGCTAGCAATCATCATGATGAAGTAGACATAAATTATGAGATTTCCATGGAGGAAAGAATACTGGACCAGTGAGAGAATGTTATAATCCAGCTGTAGCAATAATTCCAAGCAGCTTTCAGGCAGTGAAGTCTTAATAAACTTAAACACTTGTGTAAGCCAGATTTATTGAAGCAGCTTCACATACTGTAGTTCTGGTTTAGAGTTTTCTATTCTGGGCAGAGCACCAACTGGAAAGATGCCTTGGAATATGTGCTCCCTAGTCCACTAGAGAGTCAACTGAAAACATTATATACCTTTTTCTCTGCTCATCTCTGTCTTCCCACTATATGTATTACTAATGTTATATAATAACACAGATCACTCTTTTATGCTGGAAATGTTAAAATTAAAACAAAGACTGTGGTTTATTCACCAAAAGAGGATGCATGTTACTGAGTCGACACCTGAGACAGCAGGTTTCTGACTGTTCCCATGTGGACTTGCCTTGAATACCTGGAAAAGCTTTCACAGTGTTGCTTATTTCTTTATTTTTTCTTTTTTTTTTTTACTTAAGAAGGAGATAAGCATGCTCTAAATCTTCTGTTTGCATATTTAGTGATACATTTTGTCACTCATTCATGCTGTCTTGAACTCCCTTCTTTTTGATTCAATGTAATTTGCCCCATATTTCTCCCTCCAGAGCCCTCTTGCCTTCTTTTTAGATTTTATATTTCTGTCATCTCCAGGAGCGATTATCATTTCCATGACCACTTGTTCTGTCAAGAATAGAGGTTTCTTTCCTTCTCCTCACTTATTCAGAGAAGTTTTTTTCCATTGGTATCTACATTTCATTTCTGTTTACAAATTTAAAGGCATATAATTTAATCTTTGGAGTTCTAACCATCGTTCCCTCCTTTCAAACATAAGCCAGTCTGGAATTCATCTCTATTCTTTCCAATAATAATTTATACATATGAAAACAAAGCTTATTTCTCTTTCAAAGTGCATTAGTCTTCACCATACTGTGAGGTCTCCAGGATCTCTTTGAGTCTAGCAAGTTTCTAGCGCAGTTCTAAGTCTAATAAACTAGAAGCCATGCCTGAAATATGTTGCTGTGCAGCACTGTACTAAGACTCTGAGTTCCTTGCTTCTTCTCCAAAAATCAGTATGGTGAAGAAAAGATAAAGACTGTTAGTGCTTCTTGTTATTATTCAAAGTGGATGATAATTAAAACTGGAAAGAAATTTCTCTCAAATTGTCACTATTAGTGATGCCTTCAAGTCTTAATGAAAAATTACTAGAAAAACCTTTCAATCCAAAGCCTTCTTTGAGCAAAGCATTGACAATCACTCTGACACTGTGCATTAAATTTGCTTTGGGCCTGAGGAACTGCTACCCATCCTGTCCTGAGGATATCAGTCAGTGGGGAACAAGCTAGTTCCCTCATAAGTCTGACACAGTTTGGTGTCACCCTTCAGCCATGAGGCTGTGCATGGTTTAATTGCAAGAATTCAAGCAGTATCATGGATACAGTTATTCTGTTTGGGGAATATGCAACATAACCCCATAAACTAACAAAATCCAGTCTCACCAAGAGCAATTCAGCTTCATATACACTTACAAACATATTCCTGTTGTGCAGGTGAGAACTAAATATAAGTCAGTGACTTACATGATGCGTCAGTCTGTACCCTGGCTCTGTGTGTGATTGGTCATGTTCAAACCTCTAGTGTTCAGAACTAGTGTTTTTATGCTTTGTACCTGTTTATCACCTATAAATACACCATGTGCTTATTTTATGTGCCCTGGCAGCTGCACAATTCATGTAAGAGAGGTACAAGTCAATGTCAGGGTATGAAAAAATGAAGGAACTCTTCAAAAACAGGTGAACTTTAAGACCTTTCCCCCCATCTTGCAAATTTCAGTCTCTGATGTCAGTAGTGTCATTTATTGTCTGGTTTTTTTATAGTATAGAAATAAGAGTGACCTCTTAAGATGCTGAATTAAGCTATAATATGAAAGTATCTTACGGTCTTTTAATTCATAAACATAATCAGGTCCCATCAGACAAAAAATACTAAAAGCTGCCATTAGAAGACTGTTTCAGAATCTGACAGTTAAATTAATTAAGGTCTAAGACTTTCAAAACATCATCCTGAATTTTGTCCATAGCCATTATCATCACATAGACTTCTCAGACAGTGAATCATGCCAAGGAGTTAGTGATTTACATTGTATGGGAATGGCAATAATGATGGGGAGATCATGTGAGGACAAATTATTCCCATCCGAGGTGCTAAATAGCTCAAATTCACAGAAGTTTGAAGATACAAAATCTTTAAGTAGCTTTTTCAAATAGCACATTTATTTGCATCGTCCACAGGAGAGACATCACATCAGAAGAGACAAAAAAAGTCTTCTCAAAGTGCTTTCATGACAGCACTATGACATAAGTTTATTGTGTCCAATGAAAGATAAGGAGATCATTAAAGACAAAGCAATACTGAGTGCTCACTGGACAACACAAGCTAATAAAAACTTCAAATGAATTTACAACATAAGAGGCGATAATTATATCAGTACATTGATTAAAAGGGTAAAGGTACAGGTTATAGTCTGAATAGATCAACAGAATAAGATATATGATACACCATACATAAGACAGTATGTTGTTCAGTAAATGTTTATATATCTAGCTGATAGGAGGAAAAATGAAGATACTTTGACTAGAAATTATTCCCAATTTTAAACTACCTTCAAGCCTGAGTCATCTCATACAACCTTATTTCCTCAGTGGGGATTTTACTTCGAAGTGCAGAGAAATTCTCTACCTGGGAAAGGTCTCCTATGTGCTTTTGAAAGTATTTCCCCTCAGTATTTGGAAATAAGGGATTTTGTTGTACTTAGCAGAGCTATTTCAGTAAAGCAGACAGCTAAACGAGTTTAAAAATTAACTCATTAATTAATCAATCCCTGAAATAAGGTGCATAATTTTTAATTAAAGTGTTATAAAACAGATATTGCAAATTTTACTGCCAAGTACAGTTTACCGGGAAACAATAAAATATTGTTTTCCTATGTTTGGAAAAATTCTTGACTGTGAAGTAATGCTGATGGGTACAGACAGAGAGACAAACATGTCTATCGCTGTATATCAGACATAGAGAAGCTCTCAGAGAGGGTTAACTTCCAGAAAATTTTTGCTCGTTTAGATTTGCAATGATGACTGAAATCTGACAGACACAAAATGACAGTTAGCCCAGCCTTATGAGGTGCAGTAAATGTGCTACCCCTACTTTTGTCTCTTTCAAATCTTTTGTTTCTTTTACATCACAAGTGTCCAATAAAATGTTTCAATCTTTCAATTAAAAGTAAAAAAAAATAAAAAAGAAGTAAGTTAGATCACTGGAACAGGTTGCCCAGAGAAGTTGTGGATGAACACCCCAGAGAGATCAAGGGCAGGTTGGATGGGGCTTTGAGCAACCTGCTCTAATGGAAGGTTTCCCTGCCCGTGGCATGGGGGATTGGAACTAGATGATCTTTAAGGTCCCTTCCAACCCATTCTATGACTCTATAATGAATCTCTGATTCTAAAGTTTGCTATTAAGCACCTACAAGGTAGAAAGTTCCACTGGACACACATATCTGCTTCTTATTGAGTTTCCAGGGCCAGATCTTGAGAACTGCAGCTTTAAATATTTAAATCTATAGGAACACAAACTCTTAATTATGCAAATACCAGGTAATGATTTAAATGAAGAAAGATAAGATGTGAAAAAAAGAATCACAGTAGAAACCCAGTAAAGCATAATGAAGATGCATATTCTTCTGTTGGGTTTATTTTCCTCTTTACAATATGTGATGCAATGGACAGACACAAGAGCCTACTGTTAGAGTGATATGGCAGAATTACTCCTGAGAGTTCCAGTCTTATTCTTACCACAGTACATTATTTAGGTTAGTTCAGATACTCTTCATTTCATAAGGGCCAAGCCAAACTCTTGTGTGATGTAAATGAATGCATATTTGTATAACAAACAGAGTAAGACAGACTGTTTCAAAATCATTCACTTATGGACATAAACAATTAATACTAATTGAAATCATATATTGTCCAGAAGAAGTATCTATTCTATACTCTGCCTGAATTTCTGAATTGCAGCCTTCAGGATAAAACACCAGGCATACTAAAGTGTTGATTCTGCATCTTCTTTTTTGACTTTTTAATGAGACTAGGCTACAAAGATTAATTTTTTTTTTAACCCTCTATCATTACCATTTGTTGAGATTGTCATTCTGAGTCCTTCCCTTTCTAGTCAAAAACTGGCAGAACACTGCTGGATTTATGGGTGTCTTCATTCCTAAAAGGCAAAGATAGTAGGAATAAAAAGACTAAAAAGCAGAAATGAATTGCCTATTGCTCCCTGCAGAGTATAAAGACTGGTCAGTTCCTAACATGGTCAGGAAAAGATCACCTGTGGCTCTACTTCTGCCCTACTCTAGTGTTTCTGTATGAGATGCAAATTCCCTGTCTCTTCACAACTCAGCAGAACACGATTGCCTAAGTTGGGGTGCTGTAGCTTTCAGGAATCCAAATGCTCAGTGTCTGTGTTTCTTTTAGCACCTTGTTTCTCATCCTGTGCTCTATGGCTATCCCCCCTGGATATGCTATACATTAATGTCATGACATTTGTTTAGTATCAGCTTTGATCTTCCCACAGGAATTTTCCATGCAAACTATTTTCCTCAAACCAGTATCCAGAGTCAACCCTGACAGTTCCTGATTTCCGTAGGTCCTTTTCAGTGCTTTCGTTTCACAGCATTGTTACTTCTGTTCTCACACTGGCTCACTCCAGGTATCAGGAAATTTACTAAAGAGCACTAAGTACCAGTTCCCATGTAACTACCACATTCTCAGGAAACTAGACCTATAGTAAGAAATACCAAGGTGTAGACACCCTGACAGAGAATGTTGTAGCACTGAGGCAGGTGGCACAAAGGAGCTCTATTAGCAGTGTGGGCAGATCTGGTATATATCCTGTTGAGTCCCTTATGCAGTTAGATGCAAGCAATTGTCACAGCTTATCTCCACACTCCCATTTTTAGACATTAGTACAGTCCTATTTGTGCACGGAATTAAGGCAAATGGCAAGTGTGACAGTTTGGGTGCTGGGCCTATTAGCTTGGAAAATTTGTGTGGACAAACATCAGCTTGTCTTACCTAACCAAAAGCATGTCTGAAGGAATCAATACATATGTCCCTGTCCCTTCACGTGAGCACTCTGCAAAAATGCTATGGGGGATAGGTTCAACCATATTTCTACCTAAGCATTCAAGGTACCGTGCAGAAAATGCATGAGTTATATTTCTCCTCATATCTCCTAGATAGAACAGGAAGAAGATTGTAAGGCAGAGGCACATTTACTGGGAGAAGCAGGCTTTGAAATGGAAAAGAAAGGAAAGGCTGCAATTTGTTCACTTTCTTAGCCCTCTCTTATGAAACAAGATCAAAAATTGATCAATCTTAAATATTTTTGTTGATGAAAAGAATCCACTCTGGGTGTCAAAGATGAAAGCTGTCCTGTAAAAGGTTGCTAACAGACTTTAAGATACTGAGTGACAGCAATGATGAAAATGATAAATTCAGTGTGGATAATCATAAAGCAACGCATATGAGGAAAGTCATATTACATCCTATGCACACATATGATGGGCTTTGAGCCAACATTTTCTGAGATGTGGAAGTGAAATATTTCCATGAAAACCTAAGTTTATTGCTCTGCTGTAACTAATGTGAATGCTACTATGAAAGGAGCATCAGTTACATAAATTTATACATTTAATATATGTACTATTTAGACAAAGTGTTCTAAGGAAGGCAAATGGGATAAATTGAGTTCATACTGCAGAGAACAGAATACTGCAAAATGTGCCTCATAAGAAAGTGTGCATGCCCATCAGGGAACATTTCAAATAAAGATACCGGTTATGTTTGTAGTAAATGAGTTAGCAATCATTCCTTGTACTCATTGCTTCATATATAAAACGCAAACATTACCATATTCACTGTAAAACTGGACAGCATTTTCAATGACAGCACTATCCTTTCTAGAAGAAATGTCTTTAATAGAAAGGCACAGAAATTTTCTGATACTGCAAGTAAGCAAATGAATCATCTACAACAGCAAAGGGCAGAATTACGGCACTTCCATAGAATTATGGCAGTGATAAGGACAAATGAGCACCAAAGCTAAATTAGTTACACTCATTACATTATCTAATGCAATTGCATTAATAACACTCTGCATGGCTGATAAAGTGAAGCTGATATGGTTGAAATAAACACACATGCTTGGGCCAAAAAGCAAAACTCATGCTATCAAATGGTATACATTTGTCTGTGAAAATATTTAAGAATTATTTTCTTACAGTGAAGGTACTTGAAAGCTTCACAAATTTTTTGCAGTCTTTTCTTCCTCTGGTGGACATTTAATGATAATAGCTTATATCTGATTTATTTTTTTTCAAATACCTGTCTATGAGCAGGTGATAAGGCTTTCATAGTCAAGAAGACAGTGAGGAGGTAATATCCAAGACTGGGTGTAAAGTTCAGTTATTATATGGCTAACAGAGGAGAAAAGAAATGAAATGTGGGCCAGCAGCAAATAGGAGCATAGGGAATTCAATCCCATATTCCAGAGTATTAAGTGCTGTCTACCCTCACTTCTTTTATTTGTACTTCTCATTTGTTTCTCCTCAGTAATCTTTCCCAGCTCACATCCAGTGCAGGTAGCCCCTGACCATGAGATGGTGAAACCAGAGGGGCATACGTTAGGTAGGTACTTTCTTTCTCAGCATGGCAGCCACTCTTCCTAGTCTTCTGCACCAACCAGTTGTTGCAGGTCAGAGTCTTATGTCAAACCACCTTGTACTGGGGAGTTCTGACATGTCTGGAGTACTGTCTCTGTTTCTGCCAACCAACACAAGCTTCTGACCCAGGTGAATTAGAGATCCTGTGGTGGAGAATGAGGATCAGGTGGGTTGAAAGCAATGTCTGTGAGGGGCTGCTTTCTTTGGCCAGGTTGAAATAATTAGGATTTCTACATCTCCTGTGCCCACCATATTTGTCTATCTGATCAGCAACTCTCAACTTCATCCATTTCCCCCTGCAGCTAAAAAATAATATATCCATTTGCATAATGTTTTAGATATGATCTGAGTGTATATTCATGCTGTTATTTTACATCTCAGTTACTCCACCATCACTTTTACTGGTCTTCACGATAGGTGACCAAGGCCTGTCTCCAAGGTGATTCTGACAGTTAATGTTTTCCATATTTTTTCTTATTCTCATTTTCAAGGTCTTCCATGCTGAAATTTTAAAGCCAATGTATCATTCCATGTTGAATATTCAGTTTCAGACACTTATAAGGTTTCTATACCATCGCTTATTGTCTATGTGGGTTTAGAGTTGGGGTTTTGGAGTTGGTTTTTTTTAGAAAAGCTTTCAACAGTGCCCTCTATAATGAGAGCCCTCATCACAGGAAGAGTTCCTCAAAAAGCTCTGCTTGGCTGTCTTGCTGTCTGCTGTCAAATCTCTTAAGTGATGCATTTAGACTGCTCACAGTGGAGTCATTATCCACCTCACTGATCATTAGAAGGTCATTGTTTTCATGTACACTTTTCTCACACTGTTTTACTCCCTGGCTTTAACCTCTCTGAGATGAGAACAGGATCTCTGTCCTGCATTTGCATAGCACCCAAAA
The DNA here is from genome assembly GCF_000695815.1 of Acanthisitta chloris. Classification (NCBI taxonomy): domain Eukaryota; kingdom Metazoa; phylum Chordata; class Aves; order Passeriformes; family Acanthisittidae; genus Acanthisitta; species Acanthisitta chloris. The sequence continues at coordinate 38,630 of NW_008688498.1, read as the reverse complement.
CACAGACTAGGACGCCTTCCACAGTGTTGTAATAAAAAATTAAGATAGTCTCAGCAATAAAGAGAGAAAGTTGAACTTTGCTTTGTAGTCTCTATGCACACAGACCCAGGTTAAATTGCTGGTGGCCTTGTGACTCCCTCTGTAATATGCCAGAGCAGCAATATTATTTGCCTACAGTGGTTTTCTTTAGAAATTCAGAAGTCTGAAACAATGAAATTGTTTGAGAAAGGTGATGAGTTAGCTGGCATGAAAAATAGGGATGAGGCACTACTGTAGCTGTTGGCTCTGTCCCTATCGAATATTCTCCACCAAGGCAGAAATTGGACATAAATTTTGAACACACAAGGTTATGGGGAAAGCCGTAATTGGACTTAGTTCTGAAGCTAAAACATCTTTTGATTTAATCACATGGGAAAAAATCAAAAGAAATCTGGAAGAGAAAACAATTGCATGTGAAGTGTGACAGAAAACCCACAGCTTACTTAAAAGTGTGTCATCTTCTCTCAGCTTCTATGGCATTGGTTCTTTACTGTCTTTCTAAATAACTACCCTCTAAACTTGGTTCCAAAAATGCAGGACTGTTAACAAATTTCATAGCAAAAGGAACACAACTTATGTTTCAGGTTGAATAGTAAAGTGACTGTGCTATGCTACTTTGTGATTTTTGTACTACTAACTTTAGTAGCCCTGCATCTAAAAACTACGATGAAGAATAGAGACAAATAAATGTGTTGAGGGATTGTAAAGAAAAGCTGGGTTTATTTCCAGCTGTCCAGGGCACACTGAGCATCCAAAAGGGGACAAACAGAAAAAAGCAATCCATTCCACAGCTGTCTCAAAGAATAATTTACCTTCAGAAAAAAAAATAAATCTAAGATATTTGACTTCTGAGAAAAAAGAACTATGTGGGTTTATCCTCTTATTAATTTCATGCACTTTTTTCCTCCATCAACATTTTTAACTTATCATACTAATCTCTGCTTAGCATCTTTGAAACATCCATGGATCTTTTCAAAGACAGGGAGTTGAAACTTTTCTTCTCAATAGAAAGATGTCTTTATTTTTATGAAAGTGAAGCTTTTGATTTAGCACACTAGATTTGAGCCTAAAAATGTATAAAATAATCCAAATTAGATTTTCTCATTGGAGAAATTGTATCACATTGTATCACAGTCATTTTCAGAAAACAAACATAAAAACCCAAACAAAATCAAACCCACACTTTTTCTGCTTCTACTTTCCTTGTTTCCAGCCCATTTAGGAGAGCAACAAGAATGTTGGGGTTTTTTTTAAATTGAGAAGAAAGCAAACCAGAGTGGAAATATAAAATCAGGTCTAAAGACAAAGGCTTTTCTTGGAGCCTCTGATTGTTTGTCCTGAGCCTCATCCTGTCTCTTCAGGCTGAAGTGTTTTGGGCAATAATCCTTCTATAAAGTATATTACTCAGAGAGAAACATGGTTATCCATCTCACCTTTCAGCCACTACGATTTCCCATATGCTACTGTACTTTCAGTGTGAATACTGCCTCTAACATGGTTTAGAGGGAGATTTGAAAACTTTGTTCTTACTGAAAGAACATGTTGATCAAAGGTTTGAAAACCAATCCTGTTAATAACAAATAAAACCAACACAGGACAACCTTCTTGCCAGAACTACAGAGGGAGCAATTACTTCAACAGCCATGGCTAAGGAGCTGGTTAGAAACAAGTGCTGTAATAAATTCTTGCCTGAACAGAACATGATAGTATCTGCAAAATTTGTGGGTTGTACTGCCTAGTGCATCAGAGAATGCTGCACAACTTTGGGGCTGAAACACACTGAACAATATAGAAAGAAGAAAGGAAACCCCTTTAGGTAATAAAGCAGCTGTTTGCTATTTTACTCGGAATCCCAGGGCAGAGCTTTCCTGCTATTCTGTAGATGGAAAAATGCTGGCCATAAAGTTAAGGGGCTCATGAAACCGACAATGACAGAAAGCACAGAGTTATCTAATCTGAAGGGATTAACTTGAATGGTCAGTAGATCTCAAGAACTGCAATTTGAGCACAGTAATCAATATGTGTTGTCAATTACTCTAGGCCTGACCATAAAAACCTCCCTTCATACTAGGTTCTTTGCAAAGCAATCATATAAGCTTGCAATAAAAGAGCTGAGACAAATGCAAAACAAATGTTACCAATACAATTCGATTTTAAATAAAGAATATGCAGCAGTGCTTTGGATTCTTCCCAAATAGTTAAGATTGATGTGTCACCAGCCAAATTCATTCATTATACCCCTTGGTTTTATGATATTATGCTTTAAAGCATTTTCTCTTCTACTGGACTATTTCATTACCCTCTTTTCATCCTCACAGATGGCTTCTGTTGTTCACAGTGGGTGCATGATGCATTTTTGTTTGCACCTCATTCAGCTGAAGAATAAATAGCTGAATAAAATTTACCACTTGAAAATGAATCACTGTAAAATAATAAACCCACAAGTTTGAAGTTCTCATTGGAAAACTATTTCAAGTTCACCATATAGATTAAATTTATACTTTAAATAAGTGACCTCTTAATAAACTTAAATAACCTCTCCTGTAAAATATTTATTTTTATGTTCTTTATTCCACCAAAACTGCATTGCAGTTTTCCAGTCTTTATATTTACATTATTTGCAACTCTTTCCATAAGTGCCAGTACAAATGTAACTGATGAAAGTCCAGAATAGTCATACAAATGTTCCTGAAAGCAAGGTGCATTTCTGAGCAATTTTTTTTCTGATGCGCAATAATATATATGTATATATTAACAAAGCTTCATAATATAAAATATCTTCCATGGCAAGTAAAACTTCCCCACTTACAGCTTATTCAGATTTCAGTTACATAGACTTCTGCATTTCAAGTTAGTGCAAATAATGAAAGTAAGAGCCTGAGCAGAACAATGTAAATACAATGGAACAAGAGAAACAGCAAACTTTTACCAACTCCCTGCATATGGTTATAACATTTAATCAGTATATCATTAGTATTCTTTATATACAATGTATTTAAATAATTGGCTTATCTGAACTATAGGCAACAAATTTACAAAATAAAATAATGTTTCACAGAAATATGGAATGTCCAACAAATATATGAAAATAAAATGCATCTAGTAACAAAATGTTGTAAATCAAAAAGGTAAAAGATGTTTTCTCCATTTTTGAAGATTTCAAGGCACTTTCTTGGCAAATCAGAATTTTCTCTCCTTGGTAGAAAGTCTGCAAAACAAAAAGACATACCATTTTATAACTAGTTTCAAACCACAGAGGCAGACTGCTTAGTATAATTGTGTTTATAAATCACAGTTTCCTGCAGATTGCATAAAAAGATTAACTCCAGAATGCCAGTGGGTCTTGCCCTCCTCTGAACACTAATGAATTTTGCCATGGCAAATCCTCATCGTCGATGCTAAGAGATTGAACACACAGTGGTCCACACTGCTGCATCTTGCGGCGAAGTTTCCCACACACATAGTCACCTAGATTTCTACGGTCTGGGTTTCATCAAATGCTTTATTTCCATTTGCAAGGATCTAAATTAAGAGAAAAAAACCCAACCAAACACCCAAAGCTCTAAAAGCTGTAAGGACAGTGAGCACCCCGCAGCATGCGCCCGGAGCCACCCCGGCGGCTGCTTCTCCTCTCCATGGTGCTGAAACATCCCGCCACGGGTTGCACTACCAGACCCTGTGGGAAGATGATTGACTTTCCCCAGGAAAAACTTCATTTCGAAGAGGAGAAGACCATGTCTCCTTCTTGTATCTGGGTATTTACAGGCGAGGGAGGAAAATCGCATAAGAGCACTGCAGTTCTTTTTTTATGAGGAAAATGTAGCCTATTTTAGTATAGGCAGGAGAAATGCTTAAAAATAGCTGTCAGTTCTTTGAGTGAGAGAGCCTCTTGCTTCAAGGCAACCAAGAACCTCCAAGACTCTCAGATGTTAAAGCAAAGACAAATTCTCTTACAGGTAACAGGATCTGTGACCCTGTCCTCTCTACGCTAGTGTGAGGGAGGTGAGGAAAACAGATCCTCTCTGCCAAAAGATGGAGTAGAAGCAATCACAGAATCATGCTAGGAATGTGGTGTTATTGAGAGATGAACATGTGTCATTCGTTCACTGCATTGTCTGTTTGAAGAGAAGAGAGAGCAACTCCTGCCACCCTTCTTCCTTCTCAGAAAAATGTTTCCATTCCAGAAAGCACTGGATATGAAGATTTGAGGCTGAATTATTTATAATGGAAACTATCCACTCTATTTGGTGGAGGAATGGGATGAGGGAGCACAGAGACAGCTGGGTAACACTCAGATCATACCTCTACTTTTTCCTATAATGTTTTCTCTGTTTCTAACTAAGTGGAGAGAAAGCCAGCCTAGATACTGCTTTAAGTGAACAATTGTTAACATTTAAAACCTCCCTTCCCCACCTGTCATGTCTTTGAGTATATTTTTGGCAGGCAAATTAAAACACCTGGCTTTTCAAATCATAGCAACTTTTGATCCTTTTGTATTTTAAAGATGGAAATAGGATGAGATAGATGCTTATGCACTGTGGATATGTATGCAGATCTTTGACTCATTCTCTTGAAAGAAAAAGAGAAAAAAAGTATTGTGACACTCAGAAATCTTTCTGAAATCCCTAATACGTGAAACCCAGAGGTGTAAACAGATACAGACAAGGGAAAATCACAGACTAAATAGGCAAAAGTGCAGAGAATGAGAGTTTGGGGATGTTTGAGAAAGTTGATACTTGAAACAAGACACCAACAAACTGTAATTCAGGCACCACAAAAAATTGTTTTCTTAAAATTGGACACTCAGAAATTGATTCCTGCCTTTAGTATGAAAAGAAGACCCAGGCAAAGTAATGAGATCCCTAGTCAGTCTCTGTTTCAGTGCCCTTGATATATTCAAAGCCATCTATAAGACCTGGAAGGCAAGAGGACAAACTGAAAACAGCTAAGAAAAGAGGAAGAGAAAGAAATGATGTCATTTCTTCTCAGCACTGAAATATTGCTATATTCTTCAAAGCATTTTCTCACAGCAACCAAAATGAATCCCACCTCCACTTGGAAATCAAATCAGCTAACACTGACTCATATCCTACTCTTCCTTTCTTATTCTTGATTAGTATGAATTGAAGTCTTGATGCAGGAAGAAGCACAACTCCCCCAAACTCCCAGCTTGCAGAATTTGTCAGGAGGAGGTGGTGAAAAACCATTTTTAAAGAAATGTAAATATACTAAATTCACTGATTTTACACATTTTATGGGTCAATAATAGCCAGTGTGGCTTTTCAAATTAACTGTTGCAAGTGTAACCATCTTACTGATATTCCAACAACTGGAGAAAACAGCTCACTTGGACATGTTCCTTTTATTGGTGACAATGCTGTTTAATTAACACATTTAACATGCTATTCATAAACAAGAATGGACTGGTTCCTTTCACAGACTGTTATGTGAAGCCTTTAGCTTTGTCACATCTTTATGTTCAGTTTCCTTCCATGACCACAAACTGGTATTAACTTCAGAGAAATTCTCAGTAGACAATTTTGGAATGGAAAGGGGTCCCAAAGATGAATGAAGTAACAGGTTATCTATGAAGATTGCACTGGCAGACCTGAGACCAAGACATTCTGTTCCTTCCATGGATTAACAACAAAGCCCTCTCCTGAATGGCCTGAAATAAATGTGTTGATGAAGTCCTCAGGCATTTTGTTTTCAATGTCAAGGCTGCTTGACATTTTGAACAGTAAGAGGCCACCCAGTGCATAATCATGGACTGTGGTGCCACAAGTGACTTGCAGGAAATTACAGTGGGCCTGCCAGAGGTATCTGTGCTTCTATTTCCATGAGGAACCAGTTAGTCCTGCAATGCCAAAGCTGCAAGCTGATGCTCTCTGTTATAACCACATTTTTGCATGCTAACCTAGTAACAAGATACCAGTGTGAAGTAAACCACTAGACCACTCAACAAATAAGAGAATGAGTGGGGAAAATGATACTTACATAGCAAACATCCTAGGACTGTGTACACAAAGGGCTCATTGCTAATCTCGTTAGCAACCTTGCACACCTTTTGTAATCTATAAAACAAAATTACCCACAGCAAAAATCAGTTGCCAGATACCCTGAAAAATTCATACAATTAAATACAAAATTTGTACTAGAATATCAGACACCAGTGAAAGTGTTACCTGATGGAAAATCATGAAAGTATGTGTGCAAATGCAGAATTAGGTTTTACCTTACAATAGCCAGGGCTCTAGAGGAAATGTAAGTGACGGTAGCAATTAAATTTCTACCAGGTAGTTTCCTCCTAAGATGTGGAAGACCAGGTTCAGCTCCCAGTTTTACCTGAAGGAATTTAACTCATTAACTGGGAGGCTATTCTAACCAGCAGAGTATGACATAGTTTGAGGTCAGGCTGTTTCAAACTTTTTATTGCTCCACTTAGTATTAACATTAATGGACAACAGCATTTTCCATATCTAAGTACATCTTCTAATCATCAGACTAGAGATACTAATGTTCCACTTCCAATCCCTCTCCCTGGTGTCCTTGGTTCAAATGGCCCCTTGGTTCAAGTGAACCCTGAGCCACCGTCATCATTTCTGATGGAAAGATCTATCTATTTGGTAATAAGAAATACTTAGGTGAGATTTTCTTCTCTTGCTTGATAAGTATTTTAATAAAACTTAATATAAATTGTGCCGAACAGCAAGAGACTGAACGCTAGCCTGGTTTCAGTTCTTCAGTTAATACTCGTACAGTATATAACCATGTCAGGAGGAGAGGAAATAACTCATCTTCAGACATCCTACCGTGACTAAGGTGTCCATGAAAGAAAACACCAATCCCCTCTAAAGAGATAGGAAAATATCTTGGCTATGATCAGCCTTGATAGCAACTCTAAACCCTGAGTGTTGCATAAGGTGGAGACAATTCTGAAGATTTAGCTCTCCTTTTTAGAACAACAGACATTTCAGGTGGAATGTAACTCATTGTCTGCCTTGAGTTTGGTTAATGCAAAGGAGAAAAACAACCCTGATTTGGTTTTAATCTCATTTTTTATTTTACATTTTGTTTTGGTATTTGAACTTAAAGGTAAGTCTTCACACCATCCTAATCACAGTCTTGCTTTTAAGAAAAGCTATTTAGTTAGAAGATAAATGATATGACTGCATTTCATGATAAATAAAGGGAAGCACTCAGGCAATACAGGAGAATCCAAACAATATTCATGTACTCTGGATCCATGTATCCAGGCATGCAACACACAACATGCACGGTATTTTTGTTATGCAGCATGTAATAGATACATGCCTAGCCTACTCATATGTCTACTTAGAAAGCTGTATGTATATCTTCTGAGGTTCAGCCATGAATTTCTACATTCCAGTTTCTGATAAGTGTAAAGACAGACGGAGATGAGGGCTGCTCTGTCCCCTTTCAATAGCTAGATCCTCTGAGGTGCTGAGCTGCGGTGAGAGAGCATCTCAGCTGCTGACAAAGTGCTTACCATCTTTCTAAGTGATGCAGTCAAAAATTATAACTGTTTCTTCATGTTAAATCTTGGAAAGCTTCCAAACTATCATGGTCCATAGTTTGTGCTTACACACCACTAATGAGATTCACCTTTTCTAGTTAAATGATATTGCTTATTTTCCACTCACTTTAATAGAATTGTCTATTGCATTAGAGAATGCTGAAGTTTTAAGGGATTTTTTAAGGGATCTTTTTAAGGGATTTTCATTTTGCTTAGAGTTTCTTGTTCGTTTGTTTTATCTATTCAATAACATCTTAGAACACTTAAATTTTTCAGTCTCTCTGACCAAATAACATTCAGGCTGTGTTAAAGCAAACCCTGCAGATCTCACAGAGGAATGCTATTTGATAAGAAATTAAAGTATCAGTAACAGAAATTATGAATTAATTCATTTCATGTTAGCAATGGGCATATAATAGAAAATTGTCATTACAAACTGAAATATACTAAAACCCCAAGATATAACCACACCATTGGCCATTAAGAGAAGGTTCAGATTTTCTCTTATTGAACAAGTTAATAAGTAAAACCAAATAGAGCAGGAAGGAGAATATGGTTTCATTTCCACCCTCTGCATAAGCATGCCCTAATGTTTATTCAGTGTAGTTTTCATTTCATTTATTTCCATGTTGCTTTGCAGGAACTCTATGATATGCAGCTGACAGCAAGTGCATTAACAGAAAATCTTGATATATTAAACCTTGGGCATATTTTGTAATACAGTGGTAAAGAGCAACTGTTACACAAGGACCAGCACATCAGACACAGCAGGAAAAGTGGGTTGATTTTAAACAAGTATCACACCTAACATTTTAAGGTACTTTACTACTTACAGGTTGGCGTTGAGCAGTCTCTTGTGTTGTGATACAGTCGATGAAAGTGCTTGCTACACTCTGATGAAAATGTGACTGGCCCTGTTTGAAAGTAAGCAGAAATTAACCACAAGCTCTCAGTGTCACTGCTCTGCAGCTTCAATGGATGATGACAACACATAGAATTAAGTTCATTTTTTCTTGGCTAAAATTGCATTAAGTCTTTTACTATACCTTAAACATTTACGATGCAAGACAACTACAAAAGTGCTACTGAAATAACATAAAGAAATACTATTGCTATGTCTTTATGCTGATGCTATGAAAAACAGAAAAATGACCTGTGGAAATGATGGGCTGGCTTAGCCTTGAAATTCCAGTAATTCAGAATTGACAGTAAAATTTCTCATATGGTGAAAAACAGAACAGTGCAACTACAATAGAATTTAGTTTCCTCAGCAGTTGTCAGTAGTCTAATGTAGAAGGAATAATGCATCTGGAATGCAGATATTATTTCTAAAGATAAATAAAAGCAACATTTTAAGTAAATATAAGTTTCTAATCCCTGGAAAGATGAAGTACTTTCATGTACTAATGCTTCTAATTTGCTCATAGATGGTTTATGAAGTTCTTAATATACAGTGTGGGTGTTGAGGGAAAAAAAACCTGACAGCTGAGTAACATCTAGGAACCTGATCTCCTGTTAAAATAATCCTAGTAAAAAAGGATGCAAATGTGCAGAGGGCAGGATGTGTTTCGTCTTTTGGGTGAGGCAAATCCCTGTGTGCCCAGTGTACAGTGTGCTGCTCCCTTCTCTGGATATACAGTGTCATCTGCCTACATTAATATTTGATAAGAAAGGTGTCCCTGCTCGTTACAAGGGGGTTGTAACTAGATGATCTTTAGGGTCCCTTCTAACCAAAACCTTCTATGGTTCTATGATTCTATGAAAACATGGCTCAAAGGTAACAAGTTGCCAAAGAGAGCCCTTCCATAATTGTTGATGAACCTGGAAACTATTACTGATTACATCCAAGTTGAAAACGAGAGCAAAAATGTAATATTTGCATCATGTAACCTGCTTAGCAATACTATCACTGACAGCTGATCCAGTGATCTGGACAGAAAATATTGACATAAATTGCCATTAACTGAATAAGACTATATTTAAATCTAAATCCAGCACACCATGTTGGCTAAATTTCCTGTCAGAGGAAGATAGCATTCACAACTTGAAAGGTGGTTCATCAGCCTGGTAAAATATACCAAGCCAATTGTCTCTGGATAGTGAAGCCAAACTGCCATGAGCTCAAGAGAAGATTCCTCTCTATGGCAGTGAACATGCTTGAAGATTAGATATATTTTACAGCAGTACATGGACTTAATTACATTTTTTTTCAGTACAAATAATCTTTTCAATAAAAGGAAATAGCAGCCTTTGCAACTTTGAATTGGAATATTATTGACATTTTTTATCTGAGTAGTTAGGCTTGAGAAAAGGTATGTAATTTGAAATTATCCAGCATATATGGAGACAACATTGGCTTTTGTCATAAATAAATTCCATGTTCCTTCAGATAATATATGGTTTTCTAGCTCTCTTCCCTGTCATCAAAAATAGGCTGTTAATTTTATTTGTGCCTTACAGAGCACTCTGTGTCAGCTGGCTTTTCAAGCTAAATTGATAGATTGCTTTATGACTCACAAGATTATTTATCATTTTTCCTATAGTAGAGGACTGCTACATATGGCTCTTATTTGGCTTTAAAATGTGTCTACTATACTTGGCATACAAGAAGCATGCAGTAATTTTCTTAACCCCAAAACTGTAAAGATAATGCTGAATTCACCTTCTCTCCTCTTTTTCACAAATTCATTAGTTTAAGAGGTTCTTGACTAGTAAGGACTATAGTCAAACAGTTTAATTAATGAAGGTTGCTAGAAAAAGGACTACAATTGGAACAGAATAAAGAAACCCAAAGTTAGACTGCATTTCAGAAAACACCTACAGATTACACATCTAATTAAGCTGTGAAAAAGAAATAACAGGCAGACAGGAAGGGAAAGGAAAGGAAGGAAGGAAGGAAGGAAGAAAGGAAGGAAGGAAGGGAGGAAGAGAGGAGGAGAGGAAGGAAGGAAGGAAGGTAATGAGGAAGGAAGGAAGTGTGGAAGGAAGGAAGTGTGGAAGGAAGGAAGTGTGGGAGAAAGGAAGTAAGTGTGGGAGGAAGGAAGGAAGGAAGGAAGGAAGGAAATGTGAAAATCCTGAGCAGCCATTCTAGGCAGAAATTCTGAGCCAACAAAACAACTTCCAGCATTTTGGAATGAACCTGCTTTCCTTATTAATTCTTATTAATGTTTGTCAAGTCATTTCAGCAATTTTGATGGCAACTACTCATGCAGAAAAAGACTTTAGTGAATGGCTCCAGAGACAGGCCTTTAGGTAATTTTTTCTTTTTTCTTTTCTATGATTTAGTACTATCAAAATATCTTCTGTAACACTCATGGTTGTTTTTCACTGGTTTTGAGTAATGAAACTCACTCTGTATTCATTATTTAGCTTCCCCAGATTCTTATGTTGAACTTTTTATGGTAGCTGAGGAGTTTCCAAAGTTAAAAATGAAAAGGAAATGGATTAGGTGCTAACATAAACACATCTTTCTTGTCTGTCCTCCCCAGGAGAGGAATATTCAGTATTCCTGAGCTACATAGCATAGCACAGTTCAAACCTCTATGTTCATTGCTTTCTGATATGGACTGAAAATGGTCAGGTTCGTAATTATTCTTGTTTAGTGCAAGGATCAAGGGTCATCTGGCTGTGGCACATTTCCTGTAGATGCTGTTAGGTTGCAGTAAGTTAGCCATTGGCAGAAAGATCTTTAAAGTTGCCCTTATCTTAAAGGTTTGAGTACACTTCCTCCATGCAAAAGAGACAACAAATTTCTTCCTTTCTTGCCAAGGACTGCCTAAAATTTCCAGCAAAGAGGAAACACATAATTATTTCCAGTTCTCTTTTTCACGCTCCTACCAACAACTATTTCTCTAGCTTTTAGTTTCACTCATCCAAATAACCTTGAAAATCACCAACAGATTAGCAGTCTCATACTTTGCGACCTTCACTTTCATGAATTACAGAACTGGAGAGTAAAGATTCAGTGACAGCATCTTGCCATTGGTAATTGCTATTGCACATATTCAGAGGGTACAATATTTTTCCCGGTAGTTACAAAAGAGATGCCCAAAGGTAAATTAATTATACAAGTCCACCTCAGTTTTCAAGTAGTTGACTGTAATCATCATAAACTTTCATACTTGAAATATCAAATTATCTTTCTTTTCCATTTACCCTGATTTAATCCTTCCTTGTTCTATTTGTTTCCATCGTTCTAATAAGAATCCACACGTATACATCATGAGACGGATGAAAAACTTTCCTGATATAGTGAAAATTTACTCAGCCACATAGGTCTGTTTCTGAAAGATCTGTACAGTCCATTGAAAAGTTTTTAAATTAGTGAATGCAAAAATAAATATGGAAAGCAACAATAGGATGATAAAGCTTAAAGAACAGGTTTTAAACAATGTTTTAACTTACCATGTTTTGAAAGTTATTTTAGTCTAGATTATTCAGTGGGAGACTCAAACCTCAATGCAACTAGAGTTCTTCAAAAATTTCTAGTCCTCAAACATGCACATGTAACTTCAAAAATGTTAAACTTGGTGCTGAGCTTCAAAAAAACTAATGGTGTGACTAATGGCTACTTAGAACATGCACACATAGGAAAATTAAGAGCAAGCAGGTGCCTTACCTGTAAAATGTTTTATGAACTTGTCTTTTAAACTGGAATCTCTTGGAAAAATTTCTGAGGAGAGAAGGAAAAAAATGTATTTATGTAGCACAGGCATTACAATGAAAGCTCTGAAAGCCAAGACATCTGCTGTAAAGAGACCAAATAGATTCCCAAATTAACTATGAAATTAATTTTCACACTTGTGGGTGGGTGTACAAACAACACTGTGAAATATTTCAAGTAATTCACAGGTGAATACCAAATGGTCATCCTACAACACAGAGTATTAGATTTTCTGACAATAATTTATGCACATCTTAGGTCTCAATGGAGCTATAAATTCAGCAAGGCTGTAAATAATATAAATACATTATCATGTTAAAACAAGCATTTGAGTACCTGAACAAATTATCCAAAATACATAGATAAATACACACAAGATACCACATTTTGGGGTTTGAAATAATGAGTACCTGAAGAGAGAAGTCTCCTAACACATCACCTAAGGTAGACTTGGGTCATGCATATTTTCAGTACACTCTTAGACAAAAAATGGTTCTCCGTTCCTGTGAAAACTGCAGTGAATTTTAAAATACTCCCTTTTCATTTACAGCATTTTTTCCCAAAAAGTGCAAGAGAGAGCAGAAACCTCAGAACATCCAAAGGAATCACAAAGCATAGAAACTGGAACTAACACAAAAGCTAAAGTCACTTTTTGTTCTTTTTTCAATGGGACGCTGCCTTAGGCTTACAGTAGAAACTTTTGATGCAAGTAAATATTCTCAGAACTAGTTCACCTCTCCCCAGCCTCATAAATATTCCAGTGAAAAATTGTTTTAAAAATCTTGGGCAACTGCAGTTGTTACTGCAGGCAGTAACTGTATATAACAGCTGCATGTTACGTCAAACTCAAAAGAAATAGCTTTCTTAGCAGTAATACAAGGAACATGATTAACTCACCTGCAGTTAAACATATTTTCTCACTAAAAGTATTTCCTTACAGCTAAAGTAATTTTAAATCTTTGTATTCTCCTACATTTTTCTTTCAGTTCCTTACCTGAATTAACATTAAGCTCAGAGAAGAGCAAGTTTCCTTCATACTACAGGAAGATATTGGTTATCTGCCAAGATAAATTCTTACCACTGGCTTTAGGCAGTCTCTCAGAGGTCATATGAATGTATTTTTAGGCTGGGATTTTAAAACTAAAATGCCCAAGTCTTACTGCAACTCAGCAAGGTTAGGAGACCTACTTTACTTCCCTGATTTTCAGATTCACTGAAAATCTCAGTTTTAATTAACTTGTTCCCTTATTGCAGATGAAATACCATCCCTTCTCCACTAAACTTAGAATTTTACTGACATGAAATGTCAGGTAGTTTAAAATGACACAGAATGAAGATTATGAAAAGGCAAAACGATTTCTATAAGTTTTGAATGAAATGCCCCAAGTGGACAAGTACTGAATACCCAGAGACTGGTGAAGGGTGGGCTAGTAACTGGCCATTCTTACCCTGACAAAGAACACTTAGGCCCTTCCAAAGTCCATAGAATTTGCTATAGGAACAGTAGCTGCCTTTTGCCCCATAGAATTCTTTATTTGTCCCATAAAATTCTTTAGGAAAAGCCTGTATACAGCCAAAACCCCACCCCTTTATGCCCAGAAGGCAAAACAGGAGAAAGGATTAGATGCTCTGGCAAGGACCTAGGCATTGCAAGCATAAAATTGCAGCTGTAGCTGTGTTGGTAAGCCTGAGAAGGAACACTGCAGGGCCTGCTTCCCACGAGTAACCCACATTGGCCCAAGGTTCACATCAGCCCAGCTTTGCCTGTCCCAATAGGGGAAACTAGGTCAGTTGTGTGTTGGAAAGCAGCTGAATGATGCTGCCTGCCTGCCTGCTGCTCCCCTGCTGTGGCTGCTGTCCCTCCGGGCAGTGATCAGCTTTTCAACATGTGCTCATGTTTCAGCTTTCTTCAAGGGTTCATTTTCTTAATAGTACAGTGCATTTGCTTGGTAAAACACAATCACTGAGCCCCCAGCCCTGCACAAAAACCCCCAAACCCCAAAGCTCATTTGTATAAGAATCACAGGCAGTACAGGTTACTGGAACACTTCTGTCTGCTGGCTCCAACAGCAGAGGCAGCTTCCCCAGAACTATGAATTACTTAACACAAGCAGTCATTTTCTTCTGTCCGTACACAAGTGTGAGGCTGAGGTCTCAAAGGACTTAGCATTTCAATCAAACTAATGAATATCTTCTTTGAATAGAATATGTATCACTGACTCCTGATCACGCTGCAGCCAGAAACAGGGTATCAAGTCCATACAGGATGCTTCTATGAAGCAGTGAAAAACCATCATGACAAAGCCTTTATGCTAGCTTTTCCTGGCTGCTAACAAGCTCTTAGTTACTCCAGTCATATTTCCTGTGGTATCTAATCACCTATTAAAGCAGATAGCTTAATACCCGATCTCACAACAAATGCTTGCATCCTCATAATCCAAACAAAATTCCTTTGACATATTAATTTCACAAAAGAAAAGCAAAAACACTAATATAACAAGATAGATTGGCAAAATATTCCTAGAAACACTTGAAAGTCACACTGGGCAAAAATGCAAAAGACATGGGAAAATGAAAGAATCAAATATTTTAAGTATGAAACGCACAAGAACAGGAAATATTGAGTAGATAGAGTTTGCCTCAAGACCATGTTACACAAACTAATAAAATACAGTCAGTATGTACCCCACAAGATATATTAACAGATTGGCTTTAATCAACTGGGAGAATATTTAGACTGTGACATTCTTGTGTCCAGTTTTACAAAGTCTGTACTGCTGACCAGAGAGAGTACATCTGAGCTAAAAGGCACTTGTGCTAGTGACCCTGTGTTCGTCTTGGGTTTATAATCACAAATAACCTTAGTTCAAGGTTTTATTTCTTACTGACATCTATGTGTATCTTGAGATAATTACTCATCTGGGGCAAAATGCTGCCCATCCTAGACCCCCTCCACAGACAGCAACGGCCATGGACAACTTAAATGGCGCTAGGACAGATTTGCTACTGGATCTTCTGTCTAAAATAGCAGGAATATTTAGGGAAAAATCTAGGGACAAGACAAATTTAGAGAGTTTTCCAGCTCTGCTTCACAGACAGAATGGTTAAGTTTATACTGCAAATTTGGTTCTAAACCATCCATACTGTTAGTTTTATCAAGCTGTAACACTTCACAGGTGGTCTTCTTGCTTCAGGTAGCAGGTGATTGGATGTGCCTGAGTTTTAACTCATGTTGGGATAAATGGGGTGATGGGGAGAGCTAGCAAGCCCTGAGAAAGAACCTGTGAACAACAGCTGCTCTGGCTCCTCACTCTCACAGTTTATTGTAGACTTTCTGAAGTTGATTTAAACCACTGTTGTAAAGGTAATTCCCTACAAAATTATTCTGCACACTTTTCAGTCATTATTCAGCAGCTGACATGAATGTTTAATTTTTCACAAATTTGGATGTGATTACAAAGAGGCAGAAGACTAAATAAGCCACAGCCTGGTCTGAGGCTTGTCCTCAACCCACAACATAAGGCATAGTTGCTTCACCTTGGATGAATCTTTACACCTTTCTGTGCCTTCAGCTTCTCTGTGTTTTGTATGTTCAGACTGCAAAGCTGTGACAGCAGGTGCTGATTTTTACCCTGTGTTGGCACTGTCTCCAGAATCATGTCACTGTAATTGTGCCTGGAAAATTCGTGTCTTGATGGGGTATGAATAACAAGAGCTGTGTTCACAGCCAAAGCCAAAGCCACACAAGTTTCTGACTTGGGACATGAAAACTCCACATGCCCAGGTGATATCACCATGGCAGAAAAAAATCATGATCTCAGTTTGTTTATGCCCCCAACAGTCAGCTTTTGCATATTTTTAGTTTACTCAGAGAAACACTGTAAATCAGACAGCAAAGATTACTCCTGCCTAGTCCAGACCTGCACCAGAGTGACCTACAATGTCTCACTACAGGCTGTACAGTAGTCAAGAGCAGAAAATACAAAATAGCAAAGCTCTGGCTCTTCTTCATTGCCAAAGTCCTTTAATATTTCTATGTAAGAAAAAAGAAAAGTCTTCATCAAGAATATTTTTGTAGAAATATTCACACACTGCAAAAAACAATAAAAATCCAAAGCCATTTTTCCTCAATTACTTAAATGAAAGAAGACAAAGAAATCAACTTGTGAAGCTTTTGTTAAAAACTTCTCCATGGCAGCTAAACATTTCAGGAAAATGTATGTATATCTAATAGAACATAAAACCAGAAATCAGTTATCACTATACCTTTGCTGCCACATAAATTATATTTGTCAGATCAACATGCAAGTGCAAAAGTGTTCTACACAACACACTTCAACTATAGTATTTAAAGTTTAATGCTTTTAGCCAGGTTTAATAATTATCCATTTTCCAGAATACTCATAGTTTATTCAGAATATCCATTGTTAAGCTGTACAGCATTCCTTGACATGACACATCACAAAATGGAATAACAGGTATTTCCTACTTTTACCTTGATCGGCACTTCAAGATGTTAGTTACTAAGCAGTTAGGTGATTCAAATTATTATCATCTTTAAGAAATTTGTTTACAATATAATGTTTAGCCCAAGGTAAGAGTCAGTAGTAATTATAACATATTTTACTATATCTTACAATGATTATATGATCTGATTTTGTTTTTATTCACTCAGGTAAAGCCATTTTGAGTTAATGTAATTGTCTGGGTTTTAGAAGAATGATGCTGTAAAATTACTACTCTTTGTTTGCTTTTTGTTTTTCTTTCCTAGTCACATTTTCTCTTATCTTATAATCCTTTAGAGTCAAATTAATTTTAATACAAAGCAACAAATTTTAACAGTTTTTTATATTAGCAAAGTAGTAAGAAATTTTTCCTAGTCTAATATAGATTTATGCAAATTTTGCACAACAGTCATACATACAATCTTGTGAAAGTCCCACATATTTTGTCTGAAGTGATTTTATAACTATGGCATTTAGAAAAAAAAAATTTGTTCTGTTGTGTATTTTCTTCTTTCTGTCTGTAAAATGGCAGAAGAAATCTGTCAAGAGTAAGCTGCAGCTGACTCTTCTTTATAAATCCAGCTGCAGGCTTCCAAAATGTTTTGGCATGAAAATAGCACATGGGGTTTTTCAATATTTTTTTCTTCTTTAAAAATGTCATTTCATGTCATGATACTGCTTACAACACAGTATGTATTAGTAGAGTTTTGAATAAAAGTGACATTTTAAAGGAAAAGACTCTCCAAAGTTTCAATTTATTCAACGGCTATATTTGTTCATAGTATATGAATAAATCTTTCAGCGTTTGAAATATCACAAATACTGGAACACTCTCAGCAAAACTGTCTCAAATACTTACATAGACAAGTCACATTTATTTGGATGGAGCTTTCCTTTACTACAAATTCTCCATAGTGCCTAAAGATGGCAACCCTTGCCTACTGTGACAACACCACAAGGTGAAACACTAGCAGTAGGTTTGCGTACATTCAGCAATGTCAAGATGGTTTAGTCTGCACAAAAATAAAATTTTCAGTGATAAAAGTGATACTAAAATCTTTCAAATGTAAATTCATAAAGAAATGTGTAACATCTCGGAAGAATTTAAGCAACAGAGATGAAACTCAACAGGAACGAGAGAATAACACACAAAGTAAAGTGATGTACAAGAAAGATGAGGGAATGGAATGACATTGCAATGCCAGAATGAAAGTATCCTCAGCATAGTTGTCCTAAATAAACATGAGATCCTACAAAAGCAGTGCTTCAAAAACCCCAACAACAGAAAAGCTGTTCATAAACCTTAATGTCCCTAACCATCCTTCCTCTGAATTATTTATTTTGCATATGTAATTCTGCATTATTTCATTTACATATGCAATTATTCCTACAAATTTTAGAAAGAGAGGTGCTGCCTCAGTTTAAGATTAAAAACAAAAGTTTTGATCAAAATCAAAAATTAAAATAGAAAACAGTGCAAACAGCAAAATAAGGCATCCTAGTGGAGAAACAAAGGTTAATGTTCATTTTGATAAGAGTTTGGTATGGTGTGGAATAAAGCATATGTGTTTAACTAAATTGTTAAACACAGTCATCACATGGGAAAATACCCCGTGAATAAATGGAACGTGGAGCATATGCTTAGAGATCTGACCTGGATATTCCTGCTAGAGGTAGACAGAATTATGTGGTCACCACTGTGGGCAGCTGTTACAGGGAGTCGATCCCAATCCCTGGCCAGGGAACTTTCTACACTGTCATTTCATGATGCTCAGGAGAGAAGCTTCTAACACAACCCTCAACAGGAGATGACATTAAGGAGAGCTGAATCAATTAACACACACTTCTTTCTTCAGTACCCCAACCAATTAAAAGGTCTCAATTTCCTACTTTCCTTATTATACTTTGGCTGGGACCAGATTGCACAAAACTCTTACTTCTGGGACCATGACAGGACAAAGTTCTTACCTGAAAATACGAGGACTTCCAGCAGCTCTGGCTAAGCTGGAAATGGTATTTTTTTTAATGCTGCTATTCCATTGCTATCAGAATGGTATCACTTTTTGCTCTACACACAATAGCCATATTAATCTAGACTGAAATGTTTCTCTGGATCCTGATGTGGTGTCTGAAAAAGGAGAGAATCAGAGTATACAGTTCTTTGCTGAAAACGTGTGACACTTGTATTCCCTACTAGAGGACCACTAATTGATTCTGGGGTCCACAAGAGTGCTCAAAATCCTTAGGATGAATTTGTGGTTGTGTTACAACTCAGTTCGCACACTGACATGTTTAATGCCTTTTCTATTGCAGACTCCCATAGGGAGGCAAGAAAAAACATTGCTTTGTGCAACAAAGAGCAACTCCTTCCATCATTAACAATCATAAATCATTGAACATTTTCTATTATTTGTGTTAGAAATAACTGCCACGTGAGAAAATATCTAGTTAAATGATGTAATTTAATTCTCTTAGACTACTCATCTGTGATTTCTACCACATAAACTGTATTTCTGCCTTTGTTTTATTCTTTTTTCTTCCAGTTTTCCACAACTGAAAGCTTTACAATAATTTCTAATTGTCCTAGCAATTTGTTCGCTTATACACACTTCCCTCTCCCTACATACGCTGCTTCTCCCCCAGCAGATCTGCAGTTCATTCCTTTACACAAGGGAAAATATCCATTTCTGTGTGCAGTATTCCGAGAAGTCACAGTGTTACTACTCCCGTTAAGTAATGCACACAGTTCTGAATACCTTTGTTTTGAGACTTTGATGTGTACATACAGAGTTCCACAGGGCATAGATGGAAAATGAGTCAATGCTCCAGACAGAAGCATTCCTTTCCATATGTAATACTGCTGTTTGAAATCCAAAATTTATGATTCCTCCAAGTGCCCTGTAATGAAGATTACAATAAATTAGCAATTTTTTTTTTTCATTTTCTGTCACTGTCTGCTCTAGTGGTTGAAGAACTATCCAGCATCTCAGGATCTTCTGGGGAAGAAAAAGCCTCAAATAAACCCCCAAATCAACACTCCTTGGATTCACAGAGATAAGAGCATCTGCTCAAGAGAAAATCCTGAATTAATCTACGACTGCATACCACTGCCACCTACTGAATGTAGAATATGCTGAATGTACTCATACCTTTCTGCTCTGAGAGCAGAGTTTACTAGGCTTCCCATTTACTCTGTCTAATGGGAGCCCTTTCAGTTCCCACAATACAAACTGTACTCTAGAGCTTAAGGGTTACAAATAGAGTGCAATTAAGAATTCATAATGAAAGACTTCGTCAATTTATCTTCTCAAAGAGTAGATGCAAACAGTATTCTAATCTCTTTGGATTTATTTGCTGTCCATAAAAATCTCTGTTCTCTATTTCAACTTTATTTATAGATAATATTTGGTATGCACATTGTGATATATGATTGTACCTCATTAGTCAAGTCTTAAAATGCTAGCTCTGCTCCCATGTCAAATAAATGCTTCCATGTTTAATTATTTGTCCAGGTCTGAAACAGTGCTTTTAAGGATACTTA
Source organism: Acanthisitta chloris (assembly GCF_000695815.1). Lineage (NCBI taxonomy): Eukaryota > Metazoa > Chordata > Aves > Passeriformes > Acanthisittidae > Acanthisitta > Acanthisitta chloris. The sequence continues at coordinate 18,345 of NW_008688498.1, read as the reverse complement.
AACTAATGACTTAACATTTACTTTCCCTTGTATTCATTCCAGTAATACTTTTCTGATGTGAGCACGGCAAATAATACTCTTTCTAAATACTGATTAATTAATGTATTTCCAAATTTTCTCAACTTTAGTTATGAATACAGTATTTGGTGTTGTATATATAAAATTTGAAGTTTTTATTCTGTAACATTCACCAGGAGTTTGAGTAATGAAGTGGTCTGTGACACCAGGTGCTTTAGAAGTATAATGGTATGATTCCAAAGAGAAAGCCTAACAGGGTCTGCTTTCATAGTAGTTGATAGAGTTTACCATGTCAGCCACCACAGGCAAGAATCAGTGTCATTCTCAAACGTACTAAAGATGGGCATAAAAAGAAGCACTAGATTCTAAAATCTCAGTCTGGCATTTAGTAACAATTTCTATTTTTGTCCTCTCTTCGTTCTGCCAATCCATCACATGTAGTGACAAGCATTCATTCTTATCCCAAAGTGTCTACTCACCTATTTCCTATCTCTCTTACTCACCCTTGTAACTACATCAGCTGCTCCCTTAAACTCAGGGGTATTAATATTCACAGGGCATTCACAAAAGTGCAACTGCAATCTCTCGGGTTCTACCAAAACTGCAGTATTGCAAATATTGAATGTTTTTAAAAATGCACAAAGTATTGTACGAAGGGATTCCTAAAACTGATGATAAAAGCAGGTGAGGACACCTTCTATAAACAATAGCAAACTGAGAAAATGAACACATTAAAAAACATATGAAGAGCAAAGGCATGCTGCTTTCCTAATTCAGCATGCCTAGTTTTTGTCTGTAGATCTGTATGTTTATATGTTCTCATAACATTGGTTTGATGGATTGACATCTGTACACCACAGATGCAAGTAGATTTGAAGCATTTCAAATTTCTTATTATTCACCCTTTGTCTGGAACTGAATATTGATTATAACTTTCAGATTTCTAAAAATATTCTTGAAATCTAGTGGGAAGTGCTGCCTTTTTACAGTGACCAGGGTCAAATTCCACTGTCACTGAAGGCTATACAGTCCCCTTCACTCAACAACACCCCATTAATGCAACTGCAAGAGAATTATATATGGCATTTTGGACCCTAATATTTTTCAGCTGTATTGTTATTACACAGACCTTCAGGTGGGTACCAAGACCTTCAGATGGGTACCAAGAAAACAGATGACTAGCTCAAGACAATTGGTTTCAGTTGGATTTATAGACTTTATTTGAGTCATGGCACGGCAAACTTTAGCAACACTCTGTTATAAATAGTATGGAAGATTCTGTACATACTATAATATAATATAAATAGTAACACACAAAAAAAGGAAGGCTAATGTGACTTGGGTCTTTCTTCAAGAAGAAAGGGATATGTATTTATCTCTGCTAACTGATAAACAGGCAAGACAAGTCTTCCATTAGCTAGGCACATTCCAGTTCTTTGAAAAGGTTATGAACAAGATTCTAGGATGTGTTGCCTGAAATAGCAGATGGCTGGATTTAATAAATCCAATAGGTTTCAGCCATATGATTCTAAGTGTGAAATACCAGCTTTAATTCAACAAATCACAATCTCAGTTATGTTCTGTGTGCTATTACTCCCACTGGGACATGGCCTACGAGCACCTATGAGGGAGGAATTTCTCCTGAAATCCATACTACTCCCTCTCTCATGGAGTCCTTCTGATTAAATGAAGTCTTACCTAAAAACGATGCAAGGCTGCAAATACAGGATGATGAACCATGCAAAGCATGGTCTTGTACCTCGAGAAGAAATACATGCTTACTATAGTGTTTTATTCCTAACTCCCCCATTCTTTGTTTAGTGCAGAACATTAAATGGAGTCAGTTTATGAATTAATTCAATTTACTTACCACTACATTACAAAGAAGTATATGGGATTAGAAATTAAATGTCTCAAGCTCCTCGCCATATTTCTGGCACAGGGTAACTCTGTAAGCAACATCCTACTGATTCAGCTAGTTTTTATGAAAATGTGTCCATTATCTAGCTCCTTTTAGATGTTCAGAATGTAAAACACCACTGTTTTTATGAAAAGTAATTAAACTTTGGTGTAGATCACGAGACATATAACTTTTTAAACCAGCACTAGAACCACAATTGTGTGGCTGTCTCAGAAGGCGTTATGTGCTCATTTGTATTCTATTCTAAATTTGTTCTCATTTGTATTCTAAATTTTCTTCACTGCTGCAGATTTTTCTCCATTCATGTGTGGTAGAAAATGAATGAAAGTAAGTTGATCCTCTTTTTTTTTTTTGAAATCAAGATGTTTAGTCCTGTAATCCTTGTATTTTTCTACTAGATATCACAGGACATACTGAGAGCAAAGTGCTCTGGTCAAAGATCTTGTGCTGTTACAGCAAGTATCATGGCTGTCTTGATAACACAATCCATCCCAAGCACAGTCTGTGGGAAACCTGCCCTCTTTAATGCAAGCGAAGAGAGGTGAAGTGACACAAAATCCTCCGAGACAAACTTTTGTCTCTAGGTCATTTTAATGCTTCAGGTCAAATTGGTGTATCAATGGAAACACTGACAAAATCAAAACAGTAGAGCAAACAAAGCAAGCACATACTAATTTTACTTTACTCTTTTTCATTTTGTTAAACTGCTACTTCAGAAGAATACAGAAGTTCTTTCCTTTATAACTCAACTTTCTGACTTGAACTCAAAAAGGACCATCTCTGAGACAACACAGCTGCTCATATTGTCTCTGTTTGCCACTCCCAGTGACCCACATCACCATATCGTACAAAAGTGAAAGCACCTGTGACTGTACAAGGGAGGAGGCTGGAAAATACATGCAGGTGTAAGAGAACAGAAGTAGGAGAAACAGGCATAGAAACATTTTCTGTTTATCTTGTAACATTTGTTACAAGATACAAGGCACAGGAGAAGGACACCTATTTATCATTCCTACTGTCACCCAACTGACCCATACCTAAGTTGATTCTACAGAAGTTTTGGAAGGTACTCTTTGTAACTAAGTCCCTCTAGTAGTCTTAGTAGAACAAAAGGTCACCTTGGAATCAGGGGAGGTTGTTAAAGAACTGTTCATATCCAGAAGAATGACCCAGACAGACACTGCCCCCTCTTCCCTGCCCATGCCCTACTCTTGCCCAGGCATTGTACTTTGTCTTTCCCCCTCCCTTGCACTCTGCTTGTCCTCGTTGCCTCATCCGGCCTCTGCTGAGCTGCGAGTAGAAACGGAGAGTGACAGGAATAGTTAGCAATCATTGCTATGAAGACAACTAACGGCATGAACAGTAATTCCAGGGAGGCCTTCCCACCTCAGTAGAGCAATGACTATTTACGGCCTGAAAGGGGTTGCCAGTCTCCAGTTCAACCTCTTAAGGGCAACAGATCATACCCAGAGTTGGCTCCTCCAAGCCTGGGCACTGAACTGTGGGAAGAACATAACCTGAGGCTGGAGGGACCTAACTCACTCAAGCTACTGAAGAAACATTTAATCATGTCTGAAGTGTCAGGATATGTGGACAGGAGATGGGGAGAATAGTTTGGCCTGCTGTGGTTTTTGAATCTATACAGGTTTTTCAACACTGGAAATGTTCCTCCTCTTCCCCTCACACTTTGATCTTTCCTTGGTTAATTCACCACTTGTGTTGGGAATGTAATTGCTCGTTAACTGCTCAGACACTGTAGTTTCATTTCTTAGAAAAAGAAATCACACCTCATTGTTGGTTCAAAGACTGCTGTACTGGTATTAGCATCATCATGAACCTGGGAGAAGCTGAGCCCTGGCTGCCGTAACCAGCACCTAAAAACTGCCCTAACTAAATCAGAATATTTCCCACAGTATCATCTAAGTATGTCCAGAAATATGACACTAAATAATTTCTCTATGCTCTGTTCCTTTATAATGTCACCAGTTATGTGCTGCAATAAGTCATTCATCATCCACCAAGAATTTGTAGAAATAGATGTCAGTCTGTAAAATGGCTCTAGATCTTTCCAAACACTTTTCTTTCTGTCACCTGTCTACCAGTATTTCACCCTGTCTCTAGAACTATATGAAGGCTCCTAGCCAGGTAATGGAAATGTACTTCTATTGCACAAGTTAAGCCTTCTCCCCAAACCATCCCCTTCTTCCTGAATGTAAGATTGTTAGTCAGCTCCAGGTAATTTAATTTTGGTTGCATCTAAACAATCCTTTCAGGTTTTCAGCTGCCACGGTCCTTCTTCTGAGAGTTTGCTCCCTCTTGTAAAACCTTCATGCTTAAACATGGTGGGGTTTTTTTCACAGGCAATTTTAAAATACTGAAAGAAACATGCAAGTGTAACAATAATAGAAAAAAGTTACCTCCTTTTATTCATAAAGATAACAAACATCTCTTACATGCTCGTTACAAAAGAAAATAATTGCTATGAAGGCTTTCGGAACTACAGTTTTACAAGGGGATATTTGTAAGGTAATGTCTTTGAAGCAGAGCACAGGTCTAATTCTGAGACTGTAAGAGGTGCAATGCAAGACTGTAATAAAAGGAGGAAAATACATGCACGTCTTGACCTATCTCTTTGAAACTGGCAACTGGCAAAAATCAGTTTGAACCCAGAGTTCCAATTTCCATGGTTATTCACAGAAGCCACTGTCTGAATGTCAAATTTTGAAATAAAAACCAAGAGCAACTAAGTAAATGCATTCTGTTTAGAGTTTTAGCTTATGTCTACAGTAATAAACCACAGAGCAGTTGTGTACTAGCAGCTTTCTGGATTCCCAACTGGTACAAGGATTTATTCTAGAAGCTGGTGTAATCTCAAATAACACATTTTTAAGGGCTGCAAGACACTGGAAGGAGAGTATGCCCTGATTCTGTTCTTCTTGATTTCAATAGGAGCAAAACCAGGTCCTCAATCTGTGTGTAATTCACATGATCTACTTAGCTAAACAATTAAGTCACAGCTCTGACATCTGATATTTATTTTAAGTTCTTTGAGCCAGATTCTCTTCTCTGAGCCAACCCTTTTTCTATTCTGGTGGCACAAAGGCTATAACAACCGTGGATTTTCCCAGCTGGAGATTCTCTCAGCATGAATACGTCTTTACCTGCCTAGCAAAACCAGCTTTCATGTTCTTTCCTTCTCCATCGCACCCTCTGAATCTTCGCTATCTTCTTATACGAAAGCATAAGAGGCCTAGCAATAGCCCTTATTATCATGCTTCAAATATTCTTAGCTTGCATACTTGCCTCCTCAAATTAAAGCTATCCAGTTAATTTTAAATATTCCTTAGGCTAATGTAACTTAAGTAAAAACATAGTCTGCTATGATGCTCCTTCTGTGGTATTTCAGAAATCATAAAATCAAGAATCAATCAAGGTGTGTTACCAATGAGACATCTCAGAAGCTCAGAACCCTTAAACTCTAGGTCACTCTCATCTATGCGGCCCATGCTTAATAATTTAATCATAATGCAAGGTCATCCTTAAAGGGAAGACCCTCAATCCAAGCATGCAAACTTTTTTAAGCCCAGTCTCCACCCCAAGAGAGCAAAGGCTGTGTGAAGGGGTAGCCTGAAGACAGGTTTAACTGAAAAATCCTCCATAATCTGAACAGAGTGTTGATCAACCACCGCCTGAGTGGGGAACCTTATGGTTAATGGCTGTTCCTTCTACATTATTGTAGGTGATGCAGCCAATGAAGAGATCTTTAAGTGAGACTAGTTTAATGGAGTTGAAAACAAAATCAGGAAGTAGTTAAACACTGCTCTTATTTGATTTTACTGTAAACAACGTCCCAGTGTGGAACCAATCTGCCAAGAAGTGGGAATGCTCAGAGGGAATGCCTCATGTATGCTATGGGAAGCAATGGAACAACACTGAGCCACTGTGAAGACAGCACCAATTACTCAAATTTCATTCACATCTTTGAATATGTTCACATTGTCAAGGAATTAGTCAAGGATCTGACTTCAGTCCCAAAATGAGATGTACTTGCATTCTAATCCCTTATGCCTGTGCTCTTGATTACCTAAAATCTGGAGCTCTCCAGAGTATATGCTGGTACATAGTGTAGGCCACAGCTCTTACCTAGTGGCACACATTGGCCTGAGTGTTGCAAACAGATATTTTCACATTATGGACTCTGCCTTGGACATCTGAAGAGGCACTGAGTTCAGTAGCAACTGGAAGCAAGTAACAACCAGATCCACCAAACAGAAAAAGAAAAAAGAAAAAAATAAGAGAGTAAGTATGGAAAGTGTGGTTAGTCTTAAGAAGAAACTAAATGTCTGCTTGGGCATCCCACTTATTTTGTTGTATCTCCTTTAGGTACAATACAGTTGTGCCCCACTTCTGGGGAGAATTCTGTTCGAAGGTGTGAGCTCCAACAAACACAATGCTCACTAAATAGCTACCTACCACATTTGTCTTCCAAACATGCACTGGGATATAACAGTCCAGCAAAGTAGGCTCACAGCTTCACATACCAAGACTGTTGGCCAAGGAAATGAGTCAACTTGGGAGGTAAACAACATCAAAGCAAGCAATATTCAGAATGCAGCAGCCCCTTCTGATTCAATGCTTTCTAATCAGCCACTTGCCAATAATTCATTAAGACTTGAACAAAGAGATTGAAACATTGGCTTTTCCTAGGGCTTCAGCCAACTGTAATGAAATTATTACAGGATATATTTACAAGGTTGAATATCTTGAACTCAGCTATAATTATGTTTATTAGTAATTCTTCACTAGCTGCTCAGAAAGCATATTTGTATTAGTTAATCCTTGCCTGTGGAGACCTTTATATTTGCTTGGCAAAAGAACATTAAGAAGCATGAATTTCTTTTTTGCCTTCTCTGTAAATCCCTATTTCCATCAGAAAATGCTGTGGGATCAAGAAATAAGCCAAATGTAGTGTATGATTACTTTCCTGCCATTACTATTAGCGATCACTTTAGAAAACAATTAAAACTAGAGTGGATAAAGATATAGATAATATATTCTGTCAAGTTTTACATTTGAAATGTAAAAAACTATTTAGCAACTATACTTTGCATTCTGAGACTCTGGAACAGCATCACAAACATACAGATAAGCACTATGTGCATAATTCAAACACACCCTTTTTCTTTTCACCTCTGTCAGAGATGCGAACACGGAAAACACTGAAATACATTTTTATTTTGAAAAGCAAAGGAAAAAGTCTCAAAACAATTACAGACCTGATGTATGAGTTTATGCAAAAGAGCTCCCTTTTTTACTAAGATATTCTAATAAACAGGATAGCATAAGCCTCAAACAATTCAAAAGGGAAGATGTATGGTATTATGAAACCCTTGCTATTTTGAATACTAAGCTGTGAATATGTACTGCCCTCTTCCCAAGAGGAGAGATGTAATACAATACTAATTGTTCATTAAACTTATAAAAGAGTAATTCACTGAAAATAATGAGACATATCAGTAAGATAGGTCAAACTATTCAAGGCATTATTTTCTGAAGCTATATTTTCCTATTCATAGGGGTTATTCAAGGCATTATTTTCTGAAGCTATCTTTTCCTATTCATAGGGGGGTTTTTTTCTGTAACATATAACGATTTCCACTAATTCATCTATCAGCTATTTGAAATCACTAAACCATCAAGGGAGATATTTCAGACTAATCCAGAGACTCCAAATTATGCCTGGAAAGTTATTGGAGGACTCTTGACTGAAGGCAGAACAACTCTTAGAATGACATACAGAGACTACACATTGACAAATATGAAGAGGAAATTCACTTCTTGCAATTCTGCAGGACTCTATGCAAAGTATTCTGTTTTAGCTATCATGGCTGCTAATAAATGTAGATTCTGGGATATTTGCATAAATTAAACACAAGAACAGCTGCAACACATCAAAAGCAGTATACAAACTAGTTGAATCAACTGAATGAAAGCTGATGACATGTGCTTAACTGCATACAAGCCAAACTCAGCACTGACAAACATAGGCAAACTCTGCTGGTGTGAAAGGAAATAGAATTGAGTTTGCCAGGGCTTAATTAGACCCTGTTCTTTTTTTGAAATATGAATAGGGTCCAGGTTGATTGCTGTGCAAATGGCAATGTTTAACTGTACTTTACTTATTTTAGAAATGTTTCTATTTCTCTCCAAATTAGAACAGATACAGAACTATTACAATAGATTAATAATCCGCATTTTTTCACCTATCAATTCTTTATTCTAAACTACTACTTTAAAGCTGTTCCCAGTGATCATATGCCAGGATTATATTCAGGCTAAGGTCATTTTACCCTATCACAATTACATAAGAAACCACCTTATAAATTGTATCTAGGATTAAAATATTTTCTTTGAGTGTTACATATAAATGTATCAAACATAGCAAGTTAGACATACTAATGTCAGAGGTTTTACCTTCAAGGATCAGAAGGTGTAAAATACATGCAAACATACATTTTAGTGGGCCAAATGGTGCAGAGCAGAAAGTGCTGACCACTACATAAAAAAGCAGAAAACACCTTCCATATCCTGGGACTGAGCAAGTTTAACATTTCCCTGGTACTTTTAATACTGCTGCCACAGTTATAATATTCTGGTATTCTGAGATGGAATGTAAGTGCCAAGAAAGTGTTACCCTTAATATCTGAGAGGTTTTCTATTTATTCCAGGATGACACTTATCTTGTTAGTAATACCTAATCTTCAGATTTTCTAATTTTTTCACTCCTTGCTCTGACAGGAAAGGAATAGCTATCCCAGCTGGAAGGAGAAGCAAGGCTTTTCTGGAGGTGCTGCTCAGTTCTGGGTCAGTGAACATCAGTACAAATGTGTAGTTTGGACCTGTTTCAAGATTTTGAAAGCCCTGACTAGCAGCTTAGATAAGGGATCCTCCAAATTCCCATGCAGCTGAATTTTATACGTATACATGGAGTGACTCCACCATGCAAGTGATGCAGACTCACCCTGTTAACGAGCAGTATATCTGAGTGTAAATTTGCTGTCTCTGTACAGTCTTATCCACACAAAATATTTCTTTTGTAGTAATCCCTTTTCTGAAAGTCTGAAAATTGCCTGATATCTGGAAAAGAGGCTTGTTCCTGAATAAAGGGGGATATATATGTTAACTTCACAGGCAAACTTGGCATTTGGCCACATAATAATGGGAATCACAAATTGTGGTATCTTGCTAAATTACTGCTGACCAACTGGTCCATTCAAACTTTAGGCCCACGGTATCAAATGCAAGCAATAAGCCTGCTCTAGATTGTCTTCTGACCCAGAAGATTTACACGAAGACCACAAGAAACCTCTATCTTTGTATGTTTTGGCCATAAGTCTATTTTTACTGTATAAAAGACATGTTCTGAAAATCTTTTTCCTGAATTTCCTAAATTGAAATTTCAGTAACAGCAGAGAAGTCTCTCACGTGTTAGGCATGCTATGTCATTAACAGACAAAGAAGTAATTACTCCATCATGATTAGAGTAATAACATCACAGCTATCTCCTTAGTTATTTTAATCCAATGGGATTTAAGGGTTTTACTAATCCAGTGCACATACCCAGTACTGCCACATATACCAACAACGATGCATTTCCTTTCAAAGGAACACTTCATTTCAAAGGATCCTTCTACTGAAACACAACAGAAACAGTAAAGGTTTAGGAAAAAAGGCGTCCGACTGTTTTCCAGTAGGGTTTGACTTTGCTTTTCACCTACATTTCACAAGCTCAAGTGAAAAGGAGAACACAATTTAAGTAGCAAAGCCTAGAAGCTGTCTGAAATCAGCAAGGAACATGACAACAATTGTTTTGCTCATGCAGCTGTAAAGGTTTTTCTTTAAGCCAAAGACACAGCTTTCAAATCATGTAGTAAGATAACATGTACTAAAATACAATCTAACCAGTTTACTTGAATTGACAAAGAAAGACCTAATAGACTTAAAAATTCCCAAAACTTACAACAAAAGTTTAAATATTCTTAATATGAAAAATCATGCCTTTACCATGAGTGATTCTGGCTTCATTGCACACACATTTTAATGTATGTTTAAAAACAAAATATTAGGATCAAAAAGGAGCCAAAATTTGTAACCCTAAAAAAAACTTTCTACTGGTGTTAAAGTCTGTCGTCAACATGTTTTTACAGGCTGCATTAGTAAAATCAGCAGACCATTGCACAACACTAATTTTTTGCACAGCAGACAAAATAAAACATAGCCTAATATAAAAATGGCCACTCATCAATCAAATGCTTGGATCCTTTCATGTGTTAAATCTTGTTTATAACCTAAAGATAAAGAATTGTGCCCTAAGTACGTAATCAATAGTCAATCAATTCCCTCACTGGAGCAACTTCTTTCCAATTGACCGACATTAAAACCACACAAAACATGAATAAATAGCCTGTAGGACTTCCACAAAGTAGTAACCTCTAATTCCCAAGTGACAAAATGAAGCATTCATCCCTAAATTGTATAGATAAGCCCAACTATCAACTGAGGCTATCACAGGACATAGACTGCACTCTTTAAAAGCAAAAAGCTTTCCAACATGTATCTTCACCTGATTTCTAGTCATTTTGTAAGTTCCATTTTGACATATATTCAGCACCACTAGGAAGTTTCAGTTGTGATTTCAAGGGCAGGGACTATATGCAATTGCTTAAGTGTCAAATCAAAAGAAAAAAAACGTTCCAGGAACAAATATTTTTCCAACTAAGAGCATGTATCTCATACCATATAAGAATGCTCATGTCCACATACATTCAGAAACCACTACACTCTTTTCCAGCAGTCTGCTTTAATATTCTCCCTCATCATCAGAACCAAATGTAAGCAACAAATTATCTAAAGAGTTTATTTTTCAGTACATCATCAGCTGAATGCATGTACTGAAAAAGAAGAAATTTACCACAGCTATTAAAGCGCACTTCTTTGGTATGTTTTAAAACAAATCTTACAAATGATTAACATAAGATATGTTTCTTGTTTTTTGGGGTTTTCTTTACTTTACTGAAAAGTACTATATAAACACTATTGAAAATTTTAGTCTCTAGAAAACATGTAAGTGTCAACAAGAGAGGTGAAAATTTTAGTCTCTAGAAAACATGTGTCAACAAGAGAGATATTTTCCCCCTTCTACAAACTACTTTCAGGTCACTAGGAGAGATCTTATTTAAGAATGTAAAGATAACAATGCAGACAGTGGCACTGCACATTCTTTAGACACAGAACCAGTCTCCTCATTCTCTCTGAAGTATTCCAGTGGCTATTTTCATAGATGGTGCATCTTTCTTGGGTCCCTCATTGATTATGAGGTTTTGCTTATAGCTTTGCAGAGTGACTATTACTATGCAACTATTTTTATGCTGTGTTAAGCACTTTGGAAAATATAGTCTATATTTATAAGCCACCTTTGTAACTTTCAAATTATGTGTAGGTCTGGAATGCTGCATCATTCTCACTCAAATTTCCCTCAAAACTTGTTAATTAGAAGAGGAGTGTGTGTGTCTATATGCATGTATGCATACTTATACTTTTCATCTTTTTTAATCTTTCTCCCTGAATACATACATATTTAAAACTCAACATCACCTCCTGACATGAAGCAGAGTGTTTTCAAGGCTAAAGGCTATCTGTCAAACAGTAAATGTATTACAAAGCCTTACACCTGTGACTACCATTCTCCCACCTCTCAGAGGTCTTCCCTGGCAAACACCTGAAATAACGAATGAGTAAAACACAGAGACCTGCCATTCTTTCTTGATTCAAAAATCAAATTGTTCCTAAAGTAAAGGAAAAAACCACACAAAATACATTAACTCTTCAGTTTGCTCACAGGCTCGGGGCCAAGATAGACTAATTTGAAATGAATGTTGTTCCTGAATTACAGAGTTATGCACTTGGATCTACTTTGAAACAAAACTTAGGGTTTTTTTATTATTCACTTCCCTGCATATTGGAGGAGTCCTGGTGTACTTCAGGCCCAATCCTGGTGTAATACGGTGAAAATTCTGACATGCACATTTCTGTGCCCAGAACCATACACGTTAGTAATTGTGTCTCTTGTCATGCTTAATAGAATTTTTATAAAGATATGAAGTAGGACTATGACAAAACCCAGAAGATCTTCTCATATTGATTAAAGCAATAGCTCAACAAAAAGCTTTTCCACATGCTGACATCCTATCTTGCTCCTGGCACACCACACTGCCATCTAAAATGTTTGCTCCTCCCTTCTTGTGCCAGAACAGTACAACATCAGGTCGATACTGTCAGATCGAGTGCCCTTTGCTGTGATTAATGGGAGCAAAAGCAAAGCCCCTTGGAGAGCTAGTATCATCATCTCATTTGAAGGACTACTCTGATGGACTTCATTATATTTTAAGTCTCCATGTATGTAACAACTATATTTTATCTTTGCTCACTCACCATCTGTCAGGGCTGGTCCATGGGCTTGACGTTCTCCACCATAACATGGAAGATTTCAGGCTTATCCTAGATTTCAGATCCATTTGTTCAGTGCCCTGGCTCTACTGCCTGGCAGTTACATTTGCCAAACACAAGTATTGCCATTAAAAGGCATATTGCACAATACACCTAAGAACCCAAACAGGCAAAGAAAGAAATGCAGGAGCAGGTCATAAAGGCATCATAACCATGAAGGAGCTGGACGTGATGATAGATACAAGCACTTGCATAGAACTGAAGGCTGAAGGAACATACAATCTCTGCAGCATTTGGGACTTAAATAAATTAGAAATTAAGAGAGCCAGCATGCAAACTAGAGGAACTGGGATCACAGATACCTTACAGTCTGGGGAACTAGTACAAAGGGAACACTTTCTGGAAGGAAATGCTTGTGACAAAGAACAACTGACTTGAGTGAAAGCTGCAAAGTCAAAGCTCATTCTATTAAATACTGAAAAAATAGTGCAAAAAAGCAAATTTTCCTTAAGAATACAATTATAGTTGCAAATACACACCTGTCAAAATTAAACTGATAGCCATGTGGAACCATATAGTTACTAGAGGAAGCAGCAAGCAATGGGTCAGTCAAAGTGGCCAGTATCAACTTGTTCAGGAAAATTTATCAAGGAAAATTTGAGGACAGCTTTAAGATCAAAATGCTATCAAGATAGTTACAGAAAAGCAATTCCTTCTCCTCATACATATGCAACACAATATAACAAAAATCTATCCTGACCACTAGTATTTTTTGGGTAGAACTGACATCTAATCTTGGTAGAAGCAGAGATGATAGTTATAATGGTTATAGTCATTCCACTGAACTCATTGGGACTGTTTGCACTTCTGCCTCACAGTGTGGTGTGATCCTCACAGCACCTCTGATCCTGCCTCAGTACTCACTGGCCTGGGAAGTGTATTTATTGCCCTATGGCATCTTCACTGCTTCCAGTACCAGAGCCAGTTGCACTCTCCCAAGGAGACTGTCATACAGATGTTCTGCTGAGAGGAATAAAATTTGACAATACATTCCTTTCCTTAATTTATGAGAATCTATTTTCTTTTAATCACTAGATCTTGAATATGCAGATTTAGAACTTTTTGCATATCATGTCCACCTCATTAAAAATAAAGAAAAACAAGCACCTTAATCATTTGGAATATGGATGATATTAAGCTTCCAAAAGCAGAATATGTCTGCCTGGTTCTGTTCCAGAAAAGCTTACCCACCAATTTAAAAATACTTTATTCAAAAACTTCAGCTGTAGAATCAGGAGTGATTACTATAAGTCAACAACATTTATTTGGACTTTTAAATGTAACAGTTATTCTTCTTTTAAATCAATTTCGCCCACTATTTTGCAAATTTCTGAGGTAATGTCTGTTTTGATAAATATGTGATTTTGGAGAATGTAATTTTTATTAAGTCTCATCTTTTTTAAGTCTCCTGAATGCCCAGAAATTCCTACTAACAGAATATGCTGAAAAAAAAAAAAGCTATTTTATTAATAGGAATAATAATTGGATGAGACATAAGCATTACAAAGAACTCTGTGTTATGTCATACCATACATTTTAATTTCCTAGAGGCAAGGTTTACATTCCTCAATGGTGTCCTTTTTTAATTCCAGATCTGTAATTACATTCACTGAAGTAGTTTAGTATTAGGCACATCAGGCCTTGCAGAATTAGGCCCTTTCCAGCTCTAACTGTCACTACATTTACAGGAAATCTTTTTAAGTCAGCAAAAAGACCAAAACTTTTCTTATACCTGGTTTTGATTCAACTGTAAACTAAAATAAACCTCCACTATATCTTTCAAATCTAACTCATTATGAATAATGGTTAAATTAACACCATGTCATGGGACAACTTGTAGTTTTCTGATGATGATGTGTAACAAAATTTGGCATAAAACTGAACTCTTAAGTGTAACCTCAAAGTTTAAATAGTTTGAGGGCCAAATACTCTTCTCTGATATGTTATTCTAAATCTGAAGTAGATATGCTCAGGAGGCTAATTTGAACATACTGGTAAATTGAGAGTAATATTTATCTTCATTTCTGTATTTTTAAAATGTCTTGCTGGTCTCCCAGCACAAAGGGAAATTTCAGCTCCCTAACCCTTGTAAGTTTCTGTGGTGGGGAGCACGTAAGGAAAAAACAGTTAATGCAGACTATTTTATTTCTCAGGACTGCTTTAAATCTAATTACATGGAAGCTATTTTGGTTCCGAGGAAAGCGTTTGGATAAAGGTAACAAAGAAAATTTGAGAAGAATGACAAACTATTCTAGTTCCCCCGACGTGACATCCAAAAATAACCTGATGCTGAATCTTCTCTTCGTGAAAATACATATTTGGGTTCTTCATAAAAAACCTGACCAGTTATGCATCAGAAGCTGGGAATAGTTATGAAAAAGATTGCCCATTGAGGAGCTTTCATCACTAAGCTTAAAAACTTAATAAGACACTTCTTAGTGAAAAAAAAACCAAAAAACCCCACACTCTACCATAGAAACTTCATGGAAATCAGGCAAGTAAAGGATGTTATGACAGAAAATTTAAACCCACTAGATATAATAACTCAAAGGAACAACTTGTATTTTTAGCGACATCCTACCAGAAATCCTGGCAGAATATGAAGATTGCTTTTTGGTTAGTTGGAATATATTATTTCTTCTAAATGTACTCTTCAGAGTAAGTGCTCACTGTCATTAATCAGGTCAGCAAGAAAAACAAGGCAGATCCGCACGAGATAAGACTTTTGAACATGTAGGGATAAAAGAGATAAGAAGTTAAGACAGCTAAAGTGATGGCAGAACCGGTATCTCTATTGTATATGTGGGTGTTCTTCTGGGTCCTACAAGACCCATGACACAAATTCTCTTATGGCCAAGAAGCACACAACATGGAATATATCCCTGACTACTATGGGGGAAGAAAGACCTTAAGAGTCATTTCCAGGCAAGTAGCAGCAGATCACTGCCCCAACAGGGCATGGCAGGTTTGAGTGCCCATCCTATTTCAGTTGTGACCCTTTGACCTGCAGCAAAACCACATGAAATAGAGCACAATTGGTATTCCTATAACATAACTCTAGCCCAGGACCTGCCCTTGAAGCACCTGCAAGCCACATCCAGATGAAGCATCACAGGCCAATCACTGTTGCTTTCATATCTTATTTATGTATCTATAAATGAGTAGTACATGTATGATGTCTCACAGTTAGTGTTTCACTCTTCTTTTTCCAGCCTCACAGAAGACACTGTATGGTGCTGTGCTTTTCCAATATCATCTGAGATAAATGAGCAGGACTCCATCAATCTAAAGAGGAGGTCCCATCCTCTCTCAAACCTCACTCCTGATCATGTGCTTTAGCCACTTGCCTTGTGCTGCTCCTAAAACTCAGCCAGTGGTACCCCATGCCAGCTCTCTCACTATACAAATAGTTAGCCAAGCCCCAAATGAAAGAAAAGTGTGTGGACATATGGCCCAGTGAGTTGAATTAGCTCATTGTGTGGCTAGACTAAAGCTGGAGTGTGCACTTAGAGTGACGGAAAAATAGAAGAACAGGAGGGAAAGCACATTTCAGTCCTCCTGCTATTCAACTCCTTGACAATATGGAGTAGCATCCTCACAAAACAAAAAAAGAGAAAACACACAGAAATTACACGTCTCACATTCTCTGTTCTGTATACAGCACTGTTGCGGATGCGTTTTGTTTCAAATAAAAGAAGCAACTGAGCTGCTCAACTGTCTTTTAAATCAGACACTTGGGTTTGCTTTTCAGCAATTACAAACAATCCAAATATAAAACTCCAGTTTTAAATCTTTGGCTGAGTATTCAACTGAATGCAACAACTTTCCTGACTGAGGAGAAAATCAGCCATTCTGTTCAGCTGATGATCAGGTATCACCAGCTGCAGTAAAAAGCTGCCATTAATGTGCTGGTGACAGGAGTTATGAGAAAAGAGCTAATGACTTGTAAGAAAATCCTTGTCACAGTTCTCTATCCCAAAAAAAAGCACATAACATCACTACAGGTTTAATTTGCATCCTTGCTGTTTGTTACAAAAAATAGAATTAATAAGAAAATTTGACTATTATTTAAACTGTAGATCTACCCTTTCTAGAATGGAGAGAAACCTACCTCTGTGGCTGCCCATAGAACACTGCACCTGCGCTAGGGACAACCAGAGAATTTCTCTAAGGAAGCTCAGCCATTCCTTTTGTATACAACATAGTTACTAAAAGTAACAATCCATAGAAAACAAAACCTTACTATGCATAATATTGATGGATTCAAGAAAATTCCCCTTCAACAACATATAAATATTATGAAATATTTACACTTCCTTTCTGTAGTTAAAGAGAATTATTTAGTTAGAAGCAAATGTCTCAAATGGGAGATACTGTTGTCCACAATAGATTTTTCCTCAAGCCACCTGATGCTGATCAATGCACCTGATTACTAATAGTCATTATTTCAATAATTATTGCAAAGTATAAACCTGAGAGCAATTCATAGCTTTATACTTTTCTTTCACTCTCTTGAAAAAAACACGCATGTAAGCACTCATGTATTCTGCCTTGGAAAGATTTTTTGGTTTTTTTCCTGGACTGAGGTTTGCCCACAGTACATAAAGAATTCAAGTCACAGTAAGTAATCACTCCTGACCAGTCATGCTGATAACCAGCAGCATCTTTTCCAGTCAGCACACAAATCTGTGGTAATCTGTTTTGGGCTGGTTTTCCATAACTACCAGAGAGTCTGAAAAAGCAAGAGTATCTGGAAGTTTACTGGGACACTACAACCGCTTACTGACATACTGCTCAGTACCTGGGGCAGATCACACTGAGAAGCTTCCAAGGCAAAAGCATTGATTACTTTTTGATTGATAAAGTCATTTTTAGCCCAGTTTCCTTAGCCTGTGCAGCGATCTCACTGCGCAAGTGCCTGCCCTACCAGTCATTTACCTATTAACTTCTGAATCTGTCACCCACCTTCAAATTTTTCCAAAATGGTGCTTAATTTCCTCTAAAACAGACTACTGAACAGAAAAGAACAAGTCCTATTTTTCCAAAATGGTGCTTAATTTCCTTTAAAACAGACTACTGAGCAGAAAAGAACAAGTCTACCAATTAGACTTGGGGAGGGCTCCATCTCAACTTCACCCATTACCGGCCATCAGCCACAAGGGCGCTCTCCAGGGACACAAATCCCTAAGAAACTCCCCTAGGTTCCCTCACTTTGGTTTCTCTCCAGTAGGGTCTCTGGCAGGCAACAAGAGGAAAACGTTAGTGGGCTACAGCCAAGGACAATCACTATAATCTTCTTCTTCCTGAACTGCACCATTCTAACCCACGCAACCCCTCAAGGCAGCTCCACTCGAGTAGGAAATGTTCTGCATCAAACCCAGCTAAGGCAGAGGCGATCCACTGCTCTGTCCCCTGGCCAAGGATGGCCTGAGTATCACCAGGCAGCTGTGCCTGGCCCTGAACTGTCCCTGCTGTCACAACCAGGCCAGTGCTGGCAGGCGGCTCCCTGTCCCTGCCGGCGCATCCTCCCGAAGGTGAAACGAGCTCCCACCCCTAGCACAGGCTGGATCTCCAGCACTTGCCCTGCAAAACTAGAAAAATGCATCGCTCGGGAACCAGTAAAGTTGAAGAGGAAGTTTAAAAGATTAAGTCCAGACAGCTATCACTCAGATTAGCCGTTTTTCCTCTTTGTGCAAATCAGACGAGCAGTTGTAAGTCTGGGGAGAAACGGGGCTCCCCCAGTGCTGCGCTGCAGCGTGGGGAAGCTGCAGGGCTCGCTCTGAGCGGCTGCAGGTCAGGAGGTGCTGAAGCCCAAGCGACTCTCTCCTCCCTTAGGTGTC
>NW_008688497.1:428501-438441 GCF_000695815.1 Acanthisitta chloris | reverse complement strand
GAAAGCCGGTCAGCAGCTGGGGAGCTTTGTGGTGCTCTCGGGAGGGAACCACTCCAGCCTCGGGGATCAGCTAGACCCCTCCGAGCCACCTCCCACCCCAGACTTCTGCAGGGGCTACTTTGACGTGATGGGGCAGTGGGACCCCCCCTTCAACTGCAGCTCGGGGGAGTTCATCTTCTGCTGCGGCACTTGTGGCTTCAGGTTTTGCTGCAAGTTCAAGAAGACGAGACTGGATCAAAGCACCTGCACGAACTACGAGACGCCGTTGTGGATGAACACCGGGAAACCTCCTTCCCGCATAGACGACCCTCTGCATGACCCTACCAGGGATAAAACCAACCTCATTGTCTACATCATCTGTGGGGTTGTAGCAGTCATGGTGCTGGTGGGGATCTTCACCAAACTAGGGCTGGAGAAGGCACACAGACCCCAGCGGGAGCACATGTCCAGGTAAGGCTGAGAGCCAAGCAGCAGGATCCCCTTCCCCCCTACCTCCTGCCCAACCCCTAGAGGGGAGAGAGGAGTCCAGGTGTTCCTGCGAAACAAACAACTCCTGCCAGGCAGGCTGCATTCCCCTGCAAGGCGACTGAGAGAGAACAACTTTGCTGAGCACAGATCCTGTGGCTCCCCAAGCCCAGGTTATCAGAGTACATGCATATTGAGGAAAACTAGGAATAATTGTGGAGTCTGCTCAGAGAGTAGTCCCATTTTTATCTGCAGTGCCTGACCCTCTCCCCAAAAGATCCAGTAAGTGCTCCCAGATATACTGTGCATGAATAGATTAAAAGAAAAACAACCCCAAAAATGTGAAACCAGCAACACTGAATTATAAAAAGCCTAATGGATTCCCTCTTCCAACTG
Organism: Acanthisitta chloris; assembly: GCF_000695815.1. NCBI lineage: Eukaryota > Metazoa > Chordata > Aves > Passeriformes > Acanthisittidae > Acanthisitta > Acanthisitta chloris. The sequence goes on along the minus strand of NW_008688497.1, from coordinate 437,580 downwards.
TTTCAAAGCTTGGAAAATGTTTTTACTTCTCAACAGAAGGATGTAAACAAATGCCATCTCACCCTCCCTCTCCAGCTGCAAAATGGTTTTGGCAGGACCTTCCCTACTCCTCCAGCCCTTGCAAGTGTGTGAGCTATTTGTAAAATTTCTAAGCTGTGAAAATGAGTCAGGGTGGAAGGGAAGAGGAAGACAAAACGGAAAAGCTATTGTAGAATTTCTTAACATTTTTTCGGTTACTGTTGAGAGGTAAAAGATGGAATATGAAAGTCTTGTCTCATCCATGTACGTGTGTGTTATAACTCTGCATCCACGGTGTAATGGCTGAGTTATATCAAAGAGAACCTCCCCCACCTAGAGTTAGGCATGCTGCGTGCCATCTACTCCACATACTGGCTGCCTAGTGGTGGATAGGCAGGTGGGCAACTCAGGACAGAGCCCAATGGCTTTAACAACACATTCCAAGCCCAGATTGTCACAGCAGTTCAAAATCAAGGCATAACACATTTGTCAAGTTTGCAGCCTGTCTGATTCTTTATGCTAATCCCAGGCACATGAAAGTAAAGCAGATGGGAGAAAGGCATTAAAAAAGGCAAACAGCTCCATTAAGGAGCCTAAATAGATCCCAGCATATTGGGCAACTTTAGTGCCGAAATGCAACAAAAGGATACCTTCTTCTGGATGTGCAGTGTGGCAGAAAGCTTCCTCTTGTCCTGGCTGCTAAAGGTGTAGCTCACAATCTGTAAAGCTTAGATGAAGACGTGTGGCAGAAAGCTTCCTCTTGTCCTGACTGCTAAAGGTGTAGCTCACAATCTTTAAAGCTTAGATGAAGAGTCATCCTTTGAAAGATAGTCCAAGAGATTAACTCAACACATGGAGCCTTATTTTTTTACTGAAGTTTCTGCATGACTTTTTGCTTAACTGCTTATCCTGAAATGAACAGAGAAAGTCACAGAAATACTCCTGCAAATGCATCACCAGTTCACTAGCTGTTACTTGCTATTTATAAACTGGCTGATATAGATACACTTTTACTACTGAGGGGAAAAAGCACATTGCAGAAATTTTAGTCAACTTAACATAGTGTGTCAGTGATACTTCTGCAAAGGTGTTTTTTGTTGAGCAAGGTATGATAATCCTTTAGACATTTTGGCTATTCTCAACAACTAAATAGAGAAAATATATAGGTCCAAATTTAGTTTTTAAATCTTACTGTTAAAATACAGAGATTGTTTGGAAAAAGCTCTCCCCTGTTGCAGGCTCCTTCTGTAGTGTCTTTGTGCAGGTAAAAAGGCAGAGCTTGTAACAGTTACAAAACCAGGACAGAGTGAAGTTGTAGCCCTCCCTGCGTGTTATGGCTTAAACAGGTCCTGTTTCTAGTAGAAATAGTTGCTCTCTAAAGTACTGGTGTGAAGTATTCTGAAAGGATATTCTGTCTTAATTTTTGGAAAGAGAATTATAAGGGGATTTGAAAATCATTTTGATATCCTTCAGTCATGTATGCATAAAGATTAGGTTTCTGAAGTGGTTCTTAGGAAAGGTCATCTGGTACTTTGACCACTTAACCGTGTCTGCGATATGGTACTGTCCTTGCCATGAAAATGTTCGAGTCAGATTATACAGAAACTTCAAAAGTCATGATCACATGGAAAAACAGTCACCCACTCAGTACACATCATAGCTAAGGCACGTTAGGAAAAACTAGAGCTATAGCTTTTTTTTTATTTTTTTAAAAAAGGTCCTCACTCTCCTATTCCAGCTGTGGGATGGTTATGAGTAATTTGAAAAGGAATTACGTTTGTAAATCACTTTGGCAATCTAAACATTTATTAATTGAGTGAAGAATTGAAGTAACCTCTTCATCGTCACATGTGTGTTTAACTCAAATACTCCATCCAAGCTCAGTTTACATTACTAATGTTCTGGAAAAAAAGGCTGCAATGCTTAAAGAAAAATATTTATCTGTTCATACAGTTAATAGTACCAATAATAAATATAATATGTAGCCTGTAGTCATATTCAACTTCTTTTATAATATTCATCACTACGGTATCAAAAAAAGCAAAACAAAAAAGAACACTTCTTATGTTGTTTTTCTGTACTGAACCTTATTAATAAGCAGAAGTGTAATGCATTGAGTGTTAGGTAGGCCAAACCAAAAGTACTAAGTGTTACTCCATTTTGGCTGGCAGCAAGGAGCACACGAGGCTGATTTGTTATCTATTTCCTCAGCTAAGATTGTCTCCTTGCCCTTCCCTAGCCAATGGCTACAACACTTGTGTGACTGAATGGCTGAAACACTTGTATCTTCATTTTTATGAACAAATTCACCTATGAAAAGGATGGTACTGCTTATCAAAAAAGACAGTGCATAATGGCAACTGATTTTTTATGGTGCTGATTTTGAAAGAAAAGTGAACAGAATACAACTGGTGTAAAATATATATTTCCATTTTCAATTTGCTAAAAGTATTTAAAAATCTGAACAAAGACCCGACACATGGGAATAAGAACATTGACTTATAAATAGGAAGCAAAACTGTGCCACACTTATTAATTCCTTGCATTATTTCTTCTTGCAGTCAGTAGATCTGCTGCTGAAGTAAGACACTGGTGTATGTAAGAGTGGTACAATGCTAAGGAAGGAAACTTCACAGTCATGGCAAGCAGAGTTCCTATGCACTCACCTGTCATTAAATTTTGGTAACTACTAAACCAAACCAAACCAAGAACACTCCATTAATTTCACTGAATCTTCCTGAAATATTTGACAATGCAAAAAAGTGTTGGGGAAATGTATTTATTTGGTGAAAACAATCCATAGGGAAAATAATCTCTATTGGGCAAGTCTGTTTAGAAAAAAAAACCTCAAAATTTGTTCTTTTTGGAGAGCTTGTTACTTCCTTTTGTTTTAAGAAAAACAGCCAGGTGTGGCACTGTTGACATTTTCTTGTCAGATTGGTGTTTTTCAGTCAAGCTCCCTTACTATTGGCATGGAACTGTAAATCTGGAAGAGGCAAATGGAGAGGGGAGTACAAGTATTAACTCTACATGAGGCATTTTCTTTTAGACATCGTATGGTAATATTTTGTTTATAAAATTCTCCTCATTTTTAAGTTTGTTACTTGATATTAAAAGGAGATAAATATTCCCTTCAGCTACAGTGTCCAAGAACTAAGCAGTAATAGTAGTATCCAGACAGAGTAACTGCCTTTACCCTCCTGTTTTCTAAGAGAATAAGGAACTCACATTGTGTGTGCTAGCAGATATGGCAAAGGGAATGAACGTGGCAGTGTTGTACACGAAAGGACATAGAATTGATCTGTCTGCTGAAGCAGACCTAGAAGCTCTGTTAGGCATATGAGGGCAGCATGTTCCTGCTGCTTAAGATGATATCAATGGGCCTTCCAGGCTCCATCAGTTACAGTGGAGAATCCTCTCTCAAAAATGAATAGAAAATGAAAAAGCTTGACTTCTGTTTCACGGAGAAGATTTTTTCTGTAAATAAACCTGCACCTTTGTCTTCTTCCCTAATCCTTTGTGGAGAATGTGCAAACAAACCAAGAACTGAAAGGGCAATATTTACAATCATGCTGGTAGGCTATAGCTCCTGGTTTTTGAAGCAGAGATTCCAGCAGCATGTTTAGCAGCTTTCCAAATATTGTGAACCGTCCGAGCTCTTCTTTCTTCCTTCACAGTGTGCTGAGCTCACGAGTGAAGTCTTTTGTTGATCATTCAAAAGGAATGTACCTGGGGCCAAAAATAGTCTGACTTGCCAAAATCCTGAATCCTATGTGTGAAATTATTTCCCTTATGGGTTTTGACCCAGTTTTGGAGGATAATGTGGTGAGTGACCTTTCATGAAGTAACCCATGTTCCAGCTCCTTCAGGCTGGTACCCGCAAGGGAAATGCCTAACTCTACATGCTTTGTAACACCCTAAACCAGTATTATGTGTCCAAAAAGAAAAATCTTATAGCAAGATAAATGCTGAAGTTTTGTGACACTTGGATAGTTGTGTGCCATGAACACCTACCTACCTATGTAGGTAACATCTCTTCACTTTTCTAGGACTGCAATCAATATCAATACATAGGACATAATGATACTGCTACCTGATTAGAGGGTTAACTTGTATTTTGCATGTCCTTAAAAAGTCATTCAGTAGAGTAAAGGTGTAGATTAAGATCTGCTATGTATATATAACTTTTCAGTGGGACCCACTCTAACAATTTTGCCAGACAGTGGACAAAATCTATATGACTATATTTAGGTGAGACAAATGCATGAAGATATTATAACAGTCTGTTGGCCTGTGTGGAATTTTTCAAAGCAAACATCTATTCAAGGATTTTGTCATGTACTGGGGCACAAACCTCCCTTTATCCATTTCATTATATGGGCAAATCCCTAAAAGAACAAAATGCAGGTGCAGCATTTCCATTTTATTTCAATGACATAAGCTGCTGCACATTTTTAACTCTCCTTGACATCAGTGGAGAATATGGAGAAGATCTTAGTTATATGAGCTATTCTGCCCAGAGAATATTGTACAGCTTTGGCTAACAGTATAAACATAGGTGCTGTAGTGTTAAAAATAGAACTTGATGGTGAGTAGTTCCTCTTTTCTTAATTTAGAAGAAGGAGTTGAACAGCTAATTCATTTAAAACCACTTGAAAAAAGCCACCCTAAAATGGTAGAAAACTTAGCATTTTCATAGGCAGGCAGTAGTTAACCTGCCATCATCCAGGGTGTTATTTAAAGTCTACAGTGAACAATATTTACCATCAGATTAAGGGCAACGAGGAAAGCATTTCTGAAAACCCACTCTCACAAAGTTGGGAAGTACTGAGATCTCACAGTTTTAACTCCCACGTTGGAGTTAGGAACTTTCACTTACTTTTCTTCCCTTCCCAGAAATGTGTCCAGCTGCCTCTGGAATTAAAATTAATAATGATGTCAGTAATTTCCTTGCATATATTGACTAGATATTAATGGGTTTGGTCCCCACTTATTTTAAACTGTTTTGCAATATAATGCTTTCCTTTTGCATCATTTTCTACGTGTCTTTCTGAGATCTCTTCTATTGAATTTTTATTATTCTGCTATGTAGGCCAGCTCTGCTATTTCTGCTGTATAAGCACTGCTTCAAATGGGAGCATTACTCTGATACCATTAATCATTTGGTTACTGTCTTCTGACCTTTTACAGTATCAACAGAGTATTCTGTAACATGTTGATCACAACTGTAACTAATATTTTAATACCATAATGTTAGCCATAAGCACAATCAAACATCAGTATTGTTCAGCTGTGTACCAAAGCAATGTTCCTGCAATCTGAAAGCAAGATCCAGCTCAGGATTCCTCTCTGTAAGTTAAATGAAGCTACTTTTTAATAATTAAAAGTGCAGTGCTGCTTGATCAAGAAATCATCATGTCACAGAAGCACCGTGGAGGAGCTAGATGGCAATTGCCATGGCTTTCAGCAGTGAATGTGCTTATTTTTATTTATTTATTAGTTTATAAGCTAGGATTTCTTGATGCAGTATCTGGGACACAGTATATAATTTTGCAGAAAATTAAACTAAACTGGGCACAGTGCCCAGAAAATGTGTCCATGCCCTTAAAAAATAGCTAAAGAGGTCTAAAAATTAAAAGTAGTGAAAGAAAAAGGAGGTAAATAGTGGTCTGTGATGCACTGACCTGAATAGAAAAGATCTGCTTTGAACCCTGAAGACAATGGTAACACATACCATAGCTTTCCTTTGCCTAAGGCTACAGCTCCTGCAGGTGGGCCAATTATTTCCTAGTGCTCAGTAGTTCCACAGGTAGCTGTATGGCACATAGCTAAGGGCTAATCCAGCTCCTGCGGAAGTCAGTCAGGCAAAATAGCTCAGAATCACAGACAGAGTTAGATGTTGCCATGCTGAGAGTTTCAGAGCTTAAAACTTAGTAACTCTGGATCCACAGGGCTGATCCAGGTGTGTGTGCTTATCTGTGTGCCTAAGAATGGACTTACACTCAGCAGGACTCTTGGCAGTGAAACTAGTCCTCAGAAAACACACCAGAGTGGGATGGATCTGTCAGACACTGCCTGTAGCTCTGCAGAGAAAGTCCACAACTAGCATCAGGTTGGGCCTGGCCTGTCTTAGGAATCCTTTTTCTTACTCCCTCTTTGCTAGCAAAAAGCTTTCATCCTGTTTCTGAACTGGCTTCAAAAGAGCAAAGAGTGTTCCTGTACAAGCTTTGTTCCATCTTAATGACTAGGACAGAAGTTAGAAAAGGCATTTTTTATCTCCCATTCTGGATGAGAAAAGCTTAAATCCCTGCCTACTGGATTTCTGCATGGAAATCATGTGATTTTTCAACTTTGGTGACATTTGTGAATTAAAATTTTGAAGACCACTGTGTTGTGTGGTGCTCTGTGTGAGAATTTATTTTGACAGGCCTTGTTGGTAATCTAGGCGTGAAGATAACTAGTTTGTGAAAGGTATAAACATGGGCTAGGTGATGAGGTGCTCAGGTTAACTGAGATGGCAATGTTACTGAGCATATCCAATGGCAGATCTCTACAAGTCTCTACAAGCTTAAATTATGTTCCTCCAAAGCCAAGACAACTAAAGAACTTAGTGTGTTTCTGTGTATTCATGCTAACACCCTGTCTGAGACAACCTAAAAAGAGCCTTAGGTGCGAAGTCTCACAATGAATCTGCTTCCCTGAAGTTATTGTGAAGGGAGCTGGTTCTTCTTGCAGACATTAGGATCAACTGCATCTCGAACTAAAAAAACATATCTTGGAACATATTGGTAATGTCTTACAGATTTTGCAGGTTCATTCATTTTGTTTGGTTTTCAGGGCTCTTGCTGATGTTATGCGACCTCAAGGTCCTTGTACAACAGATCATATGGAAAGAGATCTAAACATTGTAGTACACGTGCAGCATTATGAAAACATGGAGACGAGACCTCCTCCAAATAACTTACGTAAGTTGCATGATAACTTTATCACTCTCTGGAATGCTGGCACTGAAAGGAGCATTAGGGAACAACTGTTGCTGGTTGTCAAATGAGGATCAACAGTACATGGGTTCTTGCAAATTTGAAATAGTCTTTGTCTCAGAATGAGAAATATTTAGAATTTCCTAGTGCAAATAGTGCAACAGTCAGAGAAAGAGATTTTGAAAAGGAAAATTTGTCATTATATTTGTTTTTAATTGGTTGTCTTAGTTGACTAATATTAGTTTTGTATCTTTGCTTCTAACCTGCTGGTTTTGCTCAGCTCATCAACCTTTGCCTCATTTTGTGTTTTGTTATACCAAAATACAAACTGCTATGGTTACAGCCAAATTTAACAAGTTTCATAGGGCTGTAATAGCCACTAAGAAAGTGATCTCATTAGGCTATTAAGTCATAGCCGCTGCTAAAATAATTACATACTATGTGATTTTTACTTTCTCAAGGGAAACATGAGAAGATTATTATTTTAAGTTTTAAATAATACTTTTAGTCAGTATCTCCTATTATGTGCTTGTGTTATTGAAGGCAAGAAGAAAGGGCACCTTGGAGCTTCAGAGGAAATATGGTGACATTTCAAGTGGCTCTGAAGTCTTAAGTAACTGATTTCTCAGTCTGTATTAGGCCACAGTACAGATCTTTCTCATGCTCAGATACATAATTCCTTTTGTGATGAACAATGCCTCTGCAATTTTAATTTGGATATATATTTATGTATCTTATATTCAACTGTATCTTAAATATATACATATATAAATACACATACATGCTTTAAAATATAGATGTATTTAAAAATTCAAGTTCTATATATTTATAAAAGAAAAAGGTATCATTTGGGAAGGTTTAGAAAGGCAGTAGATGGCTTTGTTCTCTGTGCTGAGGTCAATGTAGATGTGCATTTTACTGCAAATATACTTTTACTGCATTGGTGTTTGGATTTTGAAACATTTAAAGTATGTGCATTTGTTTTTTCCTTTTTGTAACTGTAGAAAGCAGAAAATTTGTTTCTATTTGGAGTTTTATTTGGACTGCATTGTACAGTTATTGTGAGATTTTACTGCTTTCTTTTGGTGGAAAGGGTGTAAAAACACTGGGAGAAAGAGCAGATCCCTGTGCTGCAGATCCTGGCACTCCTGGTACCTGCTTTGTGGTAGAGGCTGATGGTGATTGCTTATGCACATCATTACAGAGTAGTAGGGGAGAATTAAAGCTGTGACCTCTAATAAAGGTAGCATGCAGAGTGAAGTGTGACACCTCATCTGTCTGCACTGCTCTCCAGTAAAGTACTTCCACCTGGGCCTGTGCAGTTCTGCTCTGCAGAGAGGGAAGTACATACAGACTGCAGTGTTACACCCCTAATGTGTAAAAACACACCACTGCTGGAGGGGAACTCATGCTTCTCTGTCAGTCAGAGGTGCTCTAACCCTTGGAGCTGAGGTGGTTAACTCCTGAAGGGTTAAGGAGGATGGGAATTTGCACTGTATCTCTCTTTGCTCTGTGTACAAGCTCTTTGTTGTTGTCTGATCCTTCCTATGACTATGTTTTCAAGAATGGTACCTAATGATGAGGAAGTTAGGGCCCTGTCTTCATTTTCTCTCATATGTGAAATGTTTATTCAGAATTCCAGTTACTGAAGGAGCCAGAAAGGAAGGAGATTTTCACTGCATTGATGGTTTCTAGATTTTTGTCATGATCATACTGAGATATTTTGCTTAAAACTCTTTGTATACTACAATATAGACCATAACACAGCTGGCATTTCAACTCATTGTTTCTTGGATTTGAACTCAGATTTAAGCCTTGCTTTTATGACCTCTTGCATATAAATACAACTCAGAGCCACAAAGTTACTGCATCAAGGAAGAGACAGAATCATACATTTAATAGGATGTTGGTTTATCATGACCCCAGACATCCATTCTGCCTCTGTCTCAGAATATTCCCCTCTGGCACAGCTGGAAGAATGATATGTGAAACAGCTCTTGCACCACTGCAATTTACAACTTAGAAGCACTACTGCTGCTTTGGAGCTGTCTTAGTCCATTGGGTAATGTGTAGGGGCAGTC
>NW_008688497.1:328490-428474 GCF_000695815.1 Acanthisitta chloris | reverse complement strand
TTCCTGACACAGAAGGAAACCTCAGAAGCAAAGCAGCTCTGATGGTAACTATTTCAGTCTTTAATCAACTTTATGCATTAAGTCAGTCGTTTTAGATTGTTCAGTGCAATCCTTCAAGTGGTGAAATTACTCAAGGCATTCTATATCCAATATTACATACATTTACCTCACATAAGTGGATCATTATTCTATAGTTCTTGCCATTCTATTCCCATAAACTCATGTAAAACCTGACTAAATGACCTACTAGAATTAGCTAGAACATCACAAATGATTAAACCCTGTTGGAAGTATGTGCATTTATGGTGCAGAAAATATCTTTATAAAGACAAATTATTAAGGCAAATTTTCTAAGTTCAGTATCTGAGCAAATTGGAATTTTATAGCAGAGCTCTGAAACACTGCAGCAGTGGATATTACTCTCAGAAACTTTGGCAGTGCAGCATTACCTATTACTAGTGCTGGAAAAGAGACAGACATTTTTGGGGTGTTTCTACAAGCAAATAAACCAGAGTTAATCACAGATTTCATAGAAATTCTATTCCAGATCTTTGCTTATACAGAGAAAATGAAATTGTATAAAACTGTTGCATCAGAAACTTTAATATCTATCTTTAAAGTTTTCTAAGTTACCACTTTTTAGCCACTAGTCATCTCAAAATGAGACTTAAATATTTGAGACTGATGTACTTTTCCCATTGGTCTGTAAGTATGAAGGGGGCAGGAGGAGTTTCTTATGCCTTACATAGCCCTTCCATAGTGTGTCCTTCAGAATACTGAAGATACACTATTGAAGGCCAAACGTTATTACAAATGTTCTAATTTGAATGTTTGTTTGCTCTTTCTGCCCTCTTGAAAACATTTAGCTTATGCTGCCAACCCATTCTGAAACTGTTCTGTGGAGGGAAGCTCTTTTGTCAAAATGACAAACTTCACACGATCTCTGACACTGGAAATGAGTGTGTTTCTGTTTCTGGACTGTTTGTTACCAGAGGACACAGATTTTCTTTGATGCCTGCAGCTAGCACAGCTATTTGCCAGAACTCACAGGCCAGTGGAAGGCCAAAAGATCTCTTTCGAGTGTCTTGCAGTTTACTCAGTTTCTTGTCCATAGACATATTGGAGGTTCTGGAAAAATACAGTTTTTTTCTTTGCCTATGTGAATCCAGACAATGTAGGTGATATTTAGTAAAAGCTATTTTGTCCTTAGTGGTTGTTAATTGTCATAATTTACTTCCAGTACTGTGCTTTACTTGGGATTATTTTCCTGTACTTTCCCTTCATTCTTACACGTTAGAACATAGTGGTGTTTTGTAAACAAACAGCAGGTATCTGCCAGGAATTGTAGCATTCAAGCTTTCTTACATGAGATGTTAAATAAAATAAAGTGGAAGAAAAAAGGAACATATAACAATTATGTTAGAAACATAAACCCCAAAGCAAACCTTCCTGCAAAATTTGACTTGTGTTCATCTATGACTTTCATGAATCTTAACAAAGCAACAGCATTCGAGGTATTCTTTTCTCCTCTTGTTTTTCATTCTACTTATGTGTTAGAAGTAAGGGATTTATCTAACTTGTTGGGATTCTAACAGTGGTGCAGTGGGAGTTAGGAGGCTTTGTAGCTACATCCTCATTTCTGAAACGTGATTACTGCTATTATTTCTGATTCATGATCTATGATAGCAGAGTGAAGAAAAGACTTCATTTATTGCAATCCACAGTCACTTTTCCTAATGATCAGTAAAAGCTCTGTCACTCTCTCCCAATAACTAGCCTTGCACTAGTGTATTTAAACAATTTATGCAGACTCCCAAGATGAACGTGAGATTAAAGGGAAGCCAATTATAGATTAAGGAGGTTGTAAAATGAAAAATGCTACCTTTTAGTTAGGTTGACATGTATGAATTCTTCCTTTATTTTGAATTTCACTTTAAAAAAAGTTAACTGCAAACACACCACTCAAAGAAGGAAGTGTTGCACTGTGTCAAATGGCCAATTTTAATACTGGCCCAAGATCTGCAGCACATGTGATTAAGATGACTTTTTCTCTCTTTAAATATATGCAGCAATGTGTTTGCTGCTGTATTTGATTGTCAGTTGTCCTGGATACTGACTGACTACAAATGCTAATGTTGAAAACAAAGCTAAGACATTTCTCTAACTGGTGCTTTATGATAAGTTAACTTTTGTTTTTTCTTTGTGTGTTGAGCCATTTAATTTCTGAAGTTCTTGTGTATTAGAATGAGCATCCTTTATTGCATATTCCCATGCTTTCCCCCATTTCTGTGAACAGAAGCTCAGCCTGTGTTTTCCTATGAGAGAAACTGTGACTAGTTTGACACTGTTAAAATAGTCACAATTTGCAAGAGTTTTTTGCACTCTCTTTCCTCCCTAGTGAATACACTTTTTTTCTGTTGTCTTGGGCAATCTAATTATTTTAATGCTGAACATACATGAACATGTTTATATCAGATGATTCATTATATTGCATGGCCTAAATGTAATTCCATTGGAAACAAGCATAGAGGTTTATTAAGAAACTTTAGTAAAGAGAAGTACTATACTTCAAAATGCAAAGCTCTTGAAGTATGCCAAACACCGTAACTACATTGCTCACACAGTAATTATTGGACAATTAGTTGCATAATAAGGAAGAAGCAGTGGTTGAGAATGTGCAGACATCATACCAATGTGCTTCTGGCCATGGGGCCTTGACACTGTACCAAAACCCTTGTTCAGACAGAGGGCTGCAAAATCCAAAGACCTGAGTGAATAACTGTTTGGCCTCATTGGTATCTGAGTTGTTTGATTATAGGAAAATGCTTTTTTCAGGCCTGGCTACATGCATGGGTCTAGCCCAGAAGAATTGCACTATTTCCTTCATAATCTTTAGTTGGCTTGGAACAACAAAATAGGGACAGAAAAGTTGAGCTGTACAGACAGGGCTCCAGCCCTGTTTTATGAGTGGAAAGATGGACAACACTAATAAGTTTTCAGCCAAGAAAAAGACAGTTTTAGCAAAATGACAGGAGGAGTGAAGAAGTATTGCTGATGGAGTGTTCCAAGACAGTGAAGAATGAGGGAGAATAAAATGTCCAGTTTAACGGGGGGATGCCCTTAGTTCACAAGAAGCTACAGTGCTCTGACAGAGGGAGGGGACTGTAGTCAATAAGTGTTGGAACTTGCTTACATCTAAAGCCTCACTTTTCAGTGCCAGTGTGCAAAATCTGATTTTACTGCAGTTTCTGTGATCTGTACAGAAAGCATCTTAACACTATTTAAAAAATATCTGCTAATTTAGGTTAAATACTTGAGCTGAACACAAGTTTAGCTTTCAGTCAACCCTGGGAGAGAACTACTTATGGCATTCTGATTCCAATATACAGCAAGGAGGACAAAATCCACATTTAAATTACACATTTTGCAAGCCAATAATCCAAGAACAAGCCCACACTGCTATCACCAGCCATGTCAAAAGAAATATTGCATTTTAAAAATGTAATTTCTCTTTGAGGTTAGAAGCTGCGAGCTGCTTTGTCACATCTATCCTGAGACCACTTTGTAAACCCCTTTAAATTCATTTTTAGATACTGACTTCAACTGAAATCATGCTACAAGTAAAACTTGAAAGCATTAGCAAATTGATGCTAGAATTTTTGTTAATATAACCACAGCTATAGCAATGTATTCCAGAGATCCAGAGCTTGTATGATGGAAACCAAATTTCCCATATAAATTGAGAGTCTGAAGATTTATTCCTCTTGCAACTCAGTCACTGTAAGACAGTAATGTTTAATCAATTCTAAATGTCTGTTTAGCCTCACAATCATTAATATAAAAAGTTTCTAATTTACATGCAGATTTGAATTCAGATGCATGATGCTGATTTATGAGAAGATGTTCTGAAACTTCTTGAAACACCAATGAATATTTTCAAGGAAGTTAATTACAACCTGAGAATGAGAGCTTCTGGGCTTGTTTAGGACAGACAAAAAGTGAAACAAATGAAATAGCTCATTTGTCTCTGACTGTTGGTATATTTCATCTATTTTTTTAAAAGAGAGGATGATTTTGGAAATGTTATTGTATATCATACACAATAGCTTTGTTTTTATAACTACATCAGTCTTCACTGGGTGGAATATAGAATTGTAGAATCATAGAATAAGCTGGGTTGGAAAGGACCTCCAAGATCATCAAGTCCAACTCTACCATGGTAACTAGACCATGACACTAAGTGCCACATCTAGTGTTGTCTTCGCTACCATGGGAAATAGGCCATGACACTAAGTGCCACATCTAGTGGTGTCTTAAAAACCTCCAGGGATGGTGAATATGTCAGAACTCTAGCAAGGCCCCTACCATACAATTAATTCCATACCTTTGGAATCATCCTGTTGGCTTAATCTGGCAAATAAAAAAAAAAGTAAAAGCAATAGTAAATACAAAATTTTGCATGAACAAGGACTGAGGGATTGCACCCTGGGTCCATAATCAAATCAAACTGTGAACATAACATCTTTACTTACGTTCTCAGGCACTGGAATAGGTTGCCTAGGGAAGTGGTGGAATCACCATCCCTGGAGGTGTCTGGATCTGGTGCTGTGTGATATGGTTTAGTGGTTTAGGAGTTTGCAGTGTTAGTGCTTGATGCATGGTTGGACTTGATAAATAATCTCAAAGGTCTCCTCCAGCCTTGATGATTCTATGATTCAGTGGGTTCTAAAATACCTACGGTTAGATAGGATTTTATTGGGACTTCTGTGAGATTGTTATGGATACTACCTGCAATTTCAGTTTTGAACTATATTGGGTAGGTCTAGGTAAGCTCTGCTCCATGTAAGCATTTCCATTAGAACTGAACAATGAAGTTTTTGCTCTTTCTTCATTTATTGTACAATAAGAACAATTAGATTAGATTACTGCCTTGCATCCTATCATTTACTTCCATTCAGCTTTTAATTCAGATAAATTTGACATATTTTAATAAAAATATTCATCAATGTAAAATGTATTGGGGGAAATACAGTTAATCACTGGCATTATCAAGAATTAATGTTATGGTTATAAAAATGTTAAGAATCTAGGTTTACATTTTATACTGTAGACTGAATGGCTATTTAAGGCTGAATGATTATTTAATAAAATAAAAATATTGGCATGACAGAGGAGAGCATTGCTGGGCTAGACTAATATATAGGCAGCTTTGAGTCACACACCAGCAGACTTGAAAAGCACATATAAACGATGAGACTCATTTTGTTGTCATTGGGGTGCAGATTAGTACTTTGAAATGTTGCCCAGCAGTACAGGGATGTATTTACCATCTCCAAGATGAAAAGTTCAATATCTTTGGAAAACAGTGATGTGTTTTCCTTGTGATTCCACTTTGACTTTCCAATCTAAACTTTACTTATTAAATTTGATTGATGAGGTGCTATTCCTATTATATACTACACAACTGAATATCTAAGATTGTGTTTTGTCTTTGGACAGGCACACTCCATAATGGTATTCTCAGTGTTGAATGGCACTTTCAGTGCCAAATATTCCCACTATTAACCACAACTGTCAGCAAGATCAATCATCAGTGCTTCATGCCTGTTGCAATCTCTCATGTTACTGGGAGTCTGATGTCACAAACTGGTATAGAAAACAATGCCAAACTAATAGAAGTCGTGTTTTTGAAAAAAAAAAAAAAGACCCAAACCCACGACCTGTTTATGATTGTATTCTGCCAGATTTGTGCTCCTTAAAGTGAAGACGAATGGAGACTGATACACCTTATTTTTTAATCTGGCAAGAGTCATCTCACTGAAAGGCAAACAAAATGTACCTTTTGCTTTCATTGCTGGTTGCCAACACCATCACTCAAACTACACTTGCCTTTTCCATGCCAAAACAATATTGTTTTTAACTGTTGACTTACAGCTTAATCATCTTTCTAAATCCTTGAACTCCCACCCCCATATTTTGTCTCAAAAGTCATAGATTTGTAACAAAAATGATCAAATCCAGAAATTCACTGATCCCTCAGTTTCTCTGTGCAGTCAGGTGCAAGCATTAACTATTGTAACTGGTATAACCACAGCTAAAAATATAAATTTGCATCACTCTGGCTGTGCAAAACTTTGATACTGTATTTTAGATGTTAAAATGCTCTTATCAGAAATTTAACATTCTGTAAAATCACTTCCCTCTTAATTTTTCAATCAGTCCTACCAACTTTGCCAAGCAGAATCAGTACAGTGGTTACAAAATAAAGCAGAAGAGGTTGGCTGCATACATTAAAGAGCTTATGAATACACATCCCACTATTACGAGGCAATTGTGATATGCTAGTCAGAGAGATTTTCACGAACTTCAATCTACAGTTTCAATCATAAATGGTTTTCAGTACTTTGTTCTATGTTCTCTGCTTTACATCATAACTTTCCTTGAAATGTACACACTGGCTCTGATTCCAGTTTTATTATCATAAGATAAAGTCAAGAAGGGAACTGAGTGTGTTTAATATTTATGAAATAACTTTTTTTGCTGATTTTTATAATAGAAAAAATAGTTGGAAAAAAAATATCTCTGGAACCATGGCACAAAACTACCTTGATAATCATTCCCAGATGGTTACAATGGGGATTTTAATTTAATCTTTAATTTTAGGTTATCACATTTAAAGAGCTTTTAACATCCTTCAGTAACAGAATTTTGGTTTTAGCTCATACATTTAAGTAACATGTCTGTGCACCCAAGCTTAAGGCTATAACTCTACCTCTGAATCCGTAATGAGTTTGTAACATAATCCGAAATAATCCAATTGCCTTTTACCATCTACTCCTTACCAATTAAAGGAAATGCACATTTGACAACTAATTATTCATACACACTCATGAGGATACACAAAAGAAAATGTGCATGATAAAATTTGGACACTATTAGACTCAGCATTTGTGAGGTTATTTAGTGTCCTCAATAAACAGTCTCTAATACAGATCTGTTTTTTACCCTGAAAAGTTTGCTCTCAATCTGTTAGTTCACCTTTTACTTGATAGCACTAGCCAGGAAAAGCAAAGCCAGCCTTTCCCATGTAGATAGTTGCTCTTCCAGGGCTAATCTGATCATCATTCTTTATCTCTTTTGAACTGCTTTATTGTTTTCTCTAAACATATTCTCCATGCATACTAAACCTTGTGCTTCCTATTGCTTTCTGCTCTGCTGCCTGTAACAAGCTGGTCCTCTGTGACTACAAATACTGTTTGATGATGCTAGAATTTATTGTTTCAGAAGCCTGCAGTCAGCCATTCTGGACAACTTATGACAGAATAGCACAACACAGGAAAGTACAGCAAATGCCTGCTAGCCTTTCATTTATCAACAGGGCACTGAAGACTAACGACTTGCAGCCACGAGTTACAGAATGGTCGTGGGTGACATTCAGAGGTGTGGGTAGGCACAGGCTGTGAGCCTTGCAGCAGAAGGAAGATTTTGTCAGTGCTTAGAGTAATGGTCAGTTTAAGCCAATTAGATGAAATTCTGATTGGTTAGAAGTCATAGCAAGTATTCGTCATCTTTAATGGCTCAAGGATTTTCCCCAGGGGCACTGCAATCCACTTGGGACATCATATATACTTTATTGAGGGGAATGGTGTTTTTGTTATTAATCTGGAGTAAGGAGAGAGATAAAGGGATATGGGGGAAGTTTATCTTAAGGCTTTGCAAAAGAAAACATGACACAGCTTAAAGAGTTTGGTGTTGGGAAAGGAAAAATGTTCACTGCCAAGAGCAATACAAGCTAGTTAGGGGAAGTGCAGTGAGAACCATCAAATAATTTACCAAATTAAACCCTCCTGAGAAGTGTTGTGAGAAGCCAGGAGGCTAGAAGTAGTTTTCAGCTAGATGTACTTTCCATTTTGGTCTGATTTTAGGGAAGTTTGGGAGTCTGCAAACAAGGAAAATGTCCGTGTCCTTGGTACACAGGAGCAGGGAACCTTTTGTGCTTTCCTTCCATGCTCATCCCCTTTGGCAGCACAGCTGCTGAGTTGATCAACTGTTGTCACCCCCAGTAGGCAGAACAGGCCTCTTAGAGGGTTTGTGTAGATACTGAATTCTCAACCACTGAACCCTGGCACGAAATAGAATCACAGGTGGCAGCTTGTACTTATGGAAATGGGCTAAAATTCTTCTGGAATCTTATGTGAGCAGAGCACTGAGCATAGTAGATTTGTTTCACAGAGACCTTTCCAAGTACTGAGGGATCCAAGTCAGCACATTTGCAATGGGTTAGTTGGCCAAGAACAGACTAACAGGTCTGCTAGTCTGGCCAGGTGGGTTTGGCTTCTGTAAAACAATGTGCTTATATCGTTCGGAAGCAAATTCCTGGATGAATTCTTGTGTTAAAAAAGTTGTGGTGAGGCCTATCAGTAGGATATGATAAACAGCTTCCAAAAAGGAAATGTGTTTCTTCTTCTAAAAGCTTTGCTCTACCTCACCAAATGACTAGCTCTAGTCTAAAGAATATATTTTGCATTTATAATAATGGCTTGAACTATTTTGCTGTTTTCAAAGCTGTAAGTTTGGAGAAGTGCACTCCTCATATAGTAATCCAGATTCTTGTAAAAGTTACAAGTTAATTTCTGAACAGCCATTGGTACTTGAGGAAACATTCTTTACTATTCGTCAAAAACAAACCTGACCACCACTTTGATTAGAACAGTTTCAGGTTTCTAGTCATAGCTCTGTAGTTAAATTGCCATAAAATACTTAGTTAAGTGAACCCCTATAAGGATTTTTTAAGCAAAATAATTTACATTGATGATTGATAACTTCTTTCTCATCATTTTCACACTTTTATTTTCCTGGATTCTTGTTTTTCCTCCTTGCTAAACAACCTCCACTTAAGAAAAGAGGGCTGTGAAAAGGAATAGTTTCTCTTAGAAATAATTAGCCTCAGAAAAGATCTCCAAGAATCTGTAGAAAATCAGAAGGGATATTTGCAGAAGGTTTTTGCCTAAATGTTTAACTAGAATAAAGGTCTCTAGGAGCTATAATGGCAAAATTCGCTATAGCAGCCATCTCCTTATTCTCCAGTATGTGCCTGAGATTTATCTTGTGTTTACAAGTTTATAGTAAACTAAACTTTTACCTTGGTGAGCTCAGTGTACTGTTCTTTAACCATGCAAAGGTGTGATTGAGATGACAGAGGTCAGGCACTAGGTCTGGATAAAAATGTTTGTAGCAAACCCAGTAACAAGTACCAGAAACTACTTAATCTTTAGGAGTATTAAAACTATGTATGCTTCTTTGAAGTTGTCCACATATATATAATATAGTATTATAGGTCTATAAACGACAATTTAGATTATTAAGCAGCTCTTTCCATGATTTCTTCATTATATTAATAATTCAATGGACACATCTAAGAATTACTCCACTGACTAATTTTTTTTCTGACTGTGATCCTACTCCTCTTATAGAGAGGTCTAAATAACTTTATGCAAATGGCTTAGGCTTATTTCCTCTCAGAGTAAGCAAATTACAGTAGAGAGAAAACCAGCAGTACTGCAGGGGTCTCTTCAAGCACATACAAATAACACACTTCATAATATGATGATCTCATATTGTCATAGTCTGTAGCATTTTAGAGCCATTAACATTTACTTGTGAAAATCTGGTTTGAAATATTTATTTCCAAGCTACACTTTATTTCCTGGGTGACACCTTTTCCATCATTTCTACCAATATATATAGAGAGATGAAGATGTTTCTGGAACCAGACACAGAACTAGAGTTATGCTTCAAAGTGTGAATCACCTATCTGCCCTATGTATAGGAAGAGATTTTCAGGCTTTGTAAGCATCAAAATCACCCAAACAGTTTTAGAAAGGAAGACAAGTGGTCCATGAAAATCTGGTCTCTGTAACTCAGTGCTTTACTCACCTGAAATTGTCCACTGGAATAACACTAAAGTTTCCCTTTCCTCTTTACCACCTCTCATGTCTGTTCATGAGAGGAAGAGGAAGGTTTTGCCTCTCCACTCCAACCCCTCTCTGCACCTCAATAACCCACATGCAGGGCCTCAGGTTCCTCCTGTGTTGCTTGATTTTTTCTGGGCAAATAATAATATTCTCTTTTTTTGGAGTTACCCTTCTTGGTACATGTGTACTGACTGAGCACCAAGCAGAACAAACCAAGCAAACAACTATAAAGTTTGTACTTCAGCCTTTTTCTCCATTCAGCCATTTGTCTTCCTAACAGCTGTAGAAACATCTCATCCTTGAGATCTCAATAACACCAAAAAGGGCAAAGGAGTTAAAAGTCGCTAGAGGGAGTAACAGATAGCTAGACAAAATAAAAATTACATTATCCTTGTTCTCTTTCAAGAACAATAAACCTGCAGTTATTTACTGAGTGCAATAAAATGCTACAGGGCATTGTTAGCAAGAAATTTGGATCCATAAATCAAATAAGTATTGAGATGCTGCTCTGAGAGTCTGTAATCATCAAACACTGAGATCTAGTCATCAAAGGCTGGGAATGCCAGGAAAACAAGGAAAGAAGGATCGAATAATCTATGGCACATCCTCCTCCCCATGGATCAAAGAACTTATTTCTCAGGATGATACCTGCCTGGTTTGTAGTGTCTAAATTGTACAGGAAGGTCTGAAAGAAGTCAGTATATGTCAGATGATCAGATCCTAGAGGAAAATACAAGCTCAAAACTTGGCAGATGATTTATTAATTGCTAATTATTCTCATTTCTACTTTACATGATATTAAGTGTGTGCTAGAAGCTTCCAAGTGGAAAATCCACACAATAGTTAATGGAGTTCAAAAGCAGCATTAATCCTCCTTTATGGCTTGCAACACTCTTGGGAAAGAAGATACTGCACAGCTTCAAGGATGGAAAGTCACTGGTGTTAAGCAATCTGAGGCTAACTAGCAAGTTACAAAGGGAGAAATCCTATGTGCATATTTCCCTGTGGGAAATCTATGTATGTAGAAATGGATTAACTTTCCCCAGGTTATCTGTAGCCTATATGGAGTTTGAGCTCCGTGCACCCTGAAAGTTTGGGACCACGAGCAAGCAACTTTAAGAAAACTCTTCTCCTACATGTATACTGACAGGTCTTTTCAGCTTTGAAGGAATTAACAAGAGAGGAATAAATTCATCTTAATTATCACTCCAGTAAATGAAAACTAGAACATATTCATGTTATAGTCCAACATAACCTGGTAAATGAAAACTAGAACATATTCATGTAATAGTCCAACATGGCTGAATCCTGGCAGTCAGTATGTCATGATCAACACTCCATCACCTGAAGAATCCTTCTGAAATATTCTCATAGTAACTTTCACTAGGTTGGACCTGGGTGAGATAACTGCAAATGGTTTGCAGAGTGCTGGCTCTGTCTTGTGGATTTGATATTAGTGACAGCTCCCCAACTTTCCTGTGGGTAAGACATGGACTGCTTTTTACATCATACACAGGACTAAACCACGTACACAGTGCTTCTTGTGTTGAAACAGTTCCTGACACCCACTCCATAGAAGAAATGCTGAGGCCTTACAGCTGGAGCTGTGTCCTTATAAAGTGAACCTGAGCTTTTTTTTCAGTCTGACTGCATGCAAGCTGAATGTCTCTGAGCATCACATTATATTTGTGCTTCATGTAGAAAGGTGTTGCAGAAGCCAGTGCAGAGCTGGCTGTGGTCCAGCAATGCAACATTATCATATCTATGTCTAGATACCTACAACTGGATAGCAGAGATTGCTGCTGCCACAGCTGTCTGAAGTGGTGTGCACTGCTATCACTACCAGTCAGAGCAAACTAGGTTTGGCAAACTACAGCATCCCATATCAGCAAGCCTGGCAGATCCAATTCACAACTGAGGATCAGCATAACCTTAGCATAAAGAAATGCCAGATGAAAGGTAACTTGCTCAGAGCGGATGTATTGAACATATGGGATGAGAGAAGCTGTCAAAGGAAGATGACAATGAAGAGCCTCATTTCACAAAGAAGATGTCAGGAAGCACACAGAGAGAGTGGGTTCGATTTAAAATGCTCCGGAGATTCTTCTTTCCAGAAGGATTCAAAATTTCAGAACTAGGTAGTGTGTAACACCTGGTGCAGCCTACATAGCCCACCTAACTTCCAGAACAGCAAGCTGTATCTGCAGAGCAGTCATCACCCCCATGGGCAAAATTACCTGGACTGAATTTTGGCACTGTATCAACTACAGTCATTTGGCAGAGGTTTGGATGATAAGCATATTATATTTTTCGTTTTAAGCCACAGTTAAATAATATCAGAAAATGAGTAAGCAAAAATGAGTCTGAAAACCAATCTCTTCATATATACAGTAATAATAACTTAATGATTTACCCAGCTGTGACTCAAAAGCAGGCCAGGCACTGTCTCATTCTCCCCATCCTGAGGAGTATCTAGTGGATGATACTATTGTTTCAGCTCTCTCACTCTCTCTCAATCTCTTTTTTACCCATCAAAGCTTTTCTTGCCTTCATATTTGTGATTCTGCCTTTCTGTGCCTGACAGTTGTCATGAAGACATGCCACAGTTAGCGACAAGGCAAGTATTCTAGAAAAATACTGCCAGAAGAGATGAAATTAAATAGCTAATACCTAACATCAGTTTCTGGAAGTGATCACCAATATGTAAATTGAAGTTATGCTCTGCAACTTACAGAAAAAATTATATTTGTTTCGAGGTCACCAATAATTAAAAAATCAATGAAAACACTTATAAATGCATGGAAGAAAACAACTTACTATTAAAATGTCATTGCAGCATAAGGATCCATAAAGGTGATATGGGAAAAGACAGCATATGTTTTCCTCAGCTTCAACACCAACTCTAGCTGAAAAAGTGTTATGAATTTTTAAAAGCTGAAAGTTGTGCTACTTGGCTTAGAATAACAAATATGTTTTTTAAAAAACCCCAAATAATTGTGTTTTCTTACATAGTTTAACGTTCTTATCACTTCAAGGTACTGCAAGCCTGTGTGTGTTCTACAATGGAATCTGACATTTTGTACCAGATTTCTGAATTTAGGCCACTTGCAGACAAGGTGTGTGTAAGCTGCCACAGTACACATAGCAGCATACACTGATATATATATGCTATGTAATATGTAACATGTAGAGCTCATTCTGTTCTCAGTGCAGCATTGACATTGGATCAAAGGGTAAATGGAGAGGAACATAATGTGTTTTTTCCTCAGCTATGTAAGCAATCCTCAGTTTGCTATTGCCTTGCCTTTTGTGAGGAAAGAACCTTTATATGAATATATAAACAAATAGTGCCTTTGAGAAATACATTTTCTATTATCTGCAGCTACAATTACAAGATTCTCTGTCCTAACTCATTGAACATGCTGAAGCAAACAAATGTATTTTAGCAGGGGCAGGATGATCTTTTCACCCATTATTTACAATGCTTTATAATTATGGGAGCTATTAACTCTACAGGGACAGAAAAGTCAAGAAATTTGTATCTTCTGATGTTAGGATTTAGTGCAACATAATGTGAAGGTTACAATAGCATTTTCATCCTGAAACAAAACTGGGGAAAGTCAGGGATTGTCTTTCATTGTCTTTGACAGTCTTCAAATTCCATTCACTGTGTTTTAAATAAATATGCTTGAGATCCAACAGTATAATTTGTATCACCATAATACTATAATAATTTCAGAAATATAATACGATAAACACCATCATTGTTTACATAATCAAGATATTCCCAGCTCATAATCCAGGGATGCTTGTAACAATCTGTTGTATCACTTACATTAACATTATTACCTACCCTGGAGACACTGGGATGTAATTTAAAACAGAAACAACAGAGGATTGGGGATAAGGAAGTGCTGATCAAAACCTTAAGGATTTCTAGAGGTCACACACATCCTGGCAGTCTGCCACAATCACAGTTGCTGACTAGAGAACACTTTCCATCTTCCCTGCAACTTTAGGTCAACACAGTTATTAAAACAGACACTTTGAAAACATTAAGAATTGGTAGTAATCAGGAGCTCATTTTAGGGGAAGAATGGGAGAAACCTGTTTTCCAATATCTGTGAATATTTTTAAAATGTAAAATGATAACCAGGCTAATTTATGATTTTTTTATGCCATTCACTAAAGAAACTAGCTTAGGTAGCATTGGTGGTTCAGAAATCAGATATAAAATCTGAGTGTATGAAAAAACTCTTTCTATTGAAGTGCATATAGGTATTGACAAAAATTTACTGCAGTAGGAAAAAGAAATCCTTAGGGGGCTGGATGGTGATGAAACAGAACACGGTGCTTCAAATACAGTTCAAATACAGTCATAACAGTGGCCACTTTGTAAGTTTGCAGCCTGAACCGTCACTAGATTTCTAATCTTTTGTGCATTAAATAACCTGAAAAGAAACAAGTTTCCCAGTTTTTTAATAGTGTCAGTAACCTGTTCTCTTAAGCAGACAGACTTGCTAAAAACAGAGGTGAGAGTGTTTATTAGCAAATGTTTAATTTATGAATACACTTGGTCTTAGGGAAGAGAAATAGAGGTCTTTTAAACAGAAGCATGTTAGCTTTATTGATTGACTGAATTTCAGTGGAATTGTTACTTGGGGGAACTAATTCTGTGCCAGACTGACAGTACCTGGGCTATCTGCTGAGGTGAAGTGCCTCTGCCTTCTCTTCTCTCTCACTGTTGTTACAACATGCTTTGGGCTAAAGCAATCTCAGTGGTATGAGAGTTCCCTCTCTGTGGGAGAAAAAAGGGAAAAGTGAATGGGCAAAAGTGATCCACAGCAATATGCTCACATTGGCCAGGCTCCATCTCTGACCACCTCTTTGCAGCACAGACTGTGTGGGTTCCCAGCTTTGACAGAAGAAATTAGCTCTATTAGGTCTATGATCTATGCAGATACCCCCTGTAATATCCAAGTCCTATAATTTTACCCAGCAGCTCCTGTAATCAGCATGTGGGCTGTGAAGCCAAACTGCTGCTATTCTTCTGTACTAAGAGTCATACTTTAGTGACAGATTTTTTTTATACAGAGTTTTTACATGTTTTTTTCTTTACTTGCTTTGGTATCATATATTAATACAAACCAGAAGTGTAAAATATGCTTATAATCCTGAGAGTTCTGTTAAACCCTAACTATAGTAGGAGAAAAGGAGAAGAATACGAATGGAAAAAGCATATACTAAAGATTTTGCTTTCATGTGAATGCAATTAGAGCTTTTCCCTTAAGCTAATAGGATAAGTAACTATATGAGGAAATCCACAGACACTGCAAATGTGCAGGAGGGAGAGAGTAGTGTTTGCTTGGTGTTCAATGGTCCATGTGTAATAAGCTGGCAGTTCCATCTAGTTCCTACTGGACAAATGTCTACATCAGAAATTCCTGTTTCTCCCTTCCCCCAGCTGCACATTTGGAAGTTTCAGCAGGGAAGCCAAGAGCTGAATTAAGAGGCCCATGGCTATGTTTTCAAAGCTATTTTGTTTTTCATTCTGTGGATAAAGTTATGCACACAAACACATTCCTATTGCATATGGGACTGTATGGCTCAGGATATCAGTTCCTTTCCTGAATATCTGCGCAGGACTGATCAACTCACATGCCTTTTCCCAAAATATTCTAGGAGATCTCTTCTGATATTCCTAAACTTTGATGTTCTTCTAACAGCATTTGCCAACCTGATAGAAACAGATTAATTTTCTCTCACAAAATAATGTTTTGGAGTTTTCAGTCACTGCTCTGATTCCTGGATGACTGATAATAAATGATGCACAGGATGGATCACAGCTCTAACTAGTTTTTTTAAAAGATGTTGAAACGACTCTTTAATACTGTTAATTCTACAGAAAATGTAGCATATACATAGCATAACACAAATGAACAGTGAATCTGTGGTAGTTTGCTATGGCACAATTATTGTTGGCATTAATTTGGGGAGTTATATTTGGATTTTGCCTTCCAAAGCCATGTTGAAATAACCACTGCAGCAAACCACTGTTACCTGTAACTTCCACAGCTCTATACACAACCAGCAGGCAACTGTCAGTTTTTCTTTGCTCCATAATATTTTAGCTTGATCTTGGCCAAGATCTGGACCAGTTTTTGGTGGTGGATGATAGACAAACTATGGAAAACACTGTCAGGCTCATTCCTGTCCAGATGCATGGCTTGGGGTGAGAAGGACCAGGAACTTGTGCAGTTAGTCAGAAGTTCCCTTAAATAGCCAGAGCTATGCCCCTCTTTTCAAGAACTGCGGTGAGCACCAGGGGCTGCAGCCCTTTTACAAGGAAAAACAGGACACCACTGAAGTTGTCCTTGTAACAGCAACCCCAGGCAGTGCTTTGGTAGTGCCTGAGCTCTCTAGGAGCCAGGATGGCTGGCACAGCTTTGAGGCTGCTGTAAAGCCCATTGTGACTGAAGGAAATACAGTAATAGGATGTAAATCATGGAAATATAAAAGATCCTTCACCTTTTCCTTTACTTATGGACAGCTGTTAATGACAAGGAGCTGTAAATGCTACGTACACGATGATATGCACTTACAACCCAACAAAAAAAAATGCTAGCAGCAGTCTTTAATTATTTTTTTAAAAATTTGACATATTGGCAAAACCATGCAAGTTTTAAAAAATCTCTTAATGGAAATGGAAAAGCTCTTCTTAATAAAAGCATTTCTAGCACCATATGTGTGCTCCTTTGTCATGAGACAATGGCTACTGACTCTCCAGTGTGTTCTGCTGCAGCTAAAGATTCACACTCTCTATTCAGTTTGCAAATTTTTTCATACTTGTCCTATCTTTTTTTTTTTTGGTTCTCCAATATTCTCTCTAGTGTCTAAATGTGATCCCTGTGTGCATCTGATATTACTGATCTAACCCAGATTTTATACCTTTTGCCCCCAGTTCTTGGAGGTTTGAAACAACATTTAGCATAGCTGGAATTAGGGACATTGGTGTCATCCACCCTCTTACAGCTGTAAATGGTCCCTATGTATGAAATGTGTTTTAATTTGCAGGCACTATCTTGCTAACCTAATCAACTCCCACTTTCCTATGGAATCTCATAAACCTTAACCCCACTCTGTGCAATCTCTGTAATTGTTTAGATGCAAAGTGACTTGTCATTTGCATCCCATGAAGCTTTTATAACAATAGCAACTTCAATTAAACTATGCCATTTGGCTTCATCATACCTCCCCCAAAATATCTTTGCCATCAACATTGCTCAGAGTGGCAATTCTCCTGAGCTTTCCAGAATTTATAGGTCACAGGTAAAACAGCATGTTCTCTGCAAATGTTAATGAGTTTACAAACTGCTGAGTATTATAATGATAAATTTCATCATATTTCTCTCCTGACTTTACACAGTCTTGTCACTGCAATATTTTTAGCTTATATCTTCTCTCAAAGGGCCCAATCCAAAGCTCATTGAAGTCAAGGAAAAGAGGTGTATTAAGATTAGCAGCTTTTGATCAAGTCTGAGACAGTCAGTGCCATAAAAACATTATCTGTGCACATCCCTTATATGCAACTGACATCTCCTTGCACCACTGCAGTTACTGAATCTCATTTTCTTTGCAGCTTTCTGCCTGATCAGGGAATCTATTAAGTCCAAGCAGTCAAGGCAGCTGTCTTGAGTCAGATAATGTTCAGCTTCCTACATAAAGGGAACTAATATAATATCTACTTTATGCCCACATCACTGTCATAACTCACGTGGTATTGTGGAGGTTTTCAGGGAGAAGGGCAGAACACAAGCAGCAGTGATTGCTGAAGCCCTGTCCCTGGTCAGTCCTCTGCTTCTGCAATAGACTCCCTCTCCTGCTTTTACAGGTAGTTTCACCAACCTTCTTGGGCACAGTTCACTTTACAAAGTAATGGCTATGGCTCTTAAATGTATCCTTTCATACCTGAGAGGGTACAGTGCAGGCTGTGAACAGGAGAGGAGGTTGCATGTCTGTTTAGTGTCTGCTGATACTGGTACGAACAGGGAGCTGTAGTGTGATGTCTTCCTTGGGCATTCTAATATATTTACAGAGAGAAAGTTGACCCTTTTATTTCAGGAGGATGCGGTTTTATTGTTATGGTCTATGATGGAATTAATATATAAAATTTGAAGTGCTAGTAACCAGACCTAGCACTGCTTTTAGAGGGAAAGAAAAGTGTTTCTGCCTGGTTTGGTGAACAGTCTTCCACAACAAGTTCACTTAAGAATACAGATGACAAAACTAACATTTTTCACTTGAGAATCTTCATGAAATACAAGCCAAATACTGAAAATGCCTAGTGGTAACATATCAACTATTCTTGTCACTGAAAAATGTGTCTTAAACACAAAGGCCCCTTAGGTTAGTCTTTTATCAGAAGGTAAATCACAAAATCACTAAACCTGTAAAGAATTGTTCACTGTTGCTTGAAGCTATTGGTATACATGTGTAAAAAAAAGTTTTATTCAATAGTTCAGTCAGAGGCTCTCAATTATGTCAGACTTTCAAACTCATGTGACCTTTTTTGGTATAGGAAGTGCTTGAAAATCTACCTTGCCTCTGACATTTACATATGGGGAAACTATACCATTCATGTATTTACCAGGATAAATAGAGATTAATGGGAGATGAACAAAGTCAAGCACACTCCTACAGGAACAAATCAAATTGTTGGGAGGGAGTGAATAAATGAGATTGCTTCTGGCTTCTTTTTTTTTTTTTTTCAGGTCATTAAGTTTACTTCTACACAGCTTGTGGACTAATAACTAGGTACAAGTTCCTGTAAGCAACTGTCACCCCTGCCAAATAAACTAGTCTCTGTCAATGAAATCAAATTTTGTCATTATCTAACAAGACCAAATGTTATCACATATACTAAGTCTTACACAAGTATCAGAAATTTCTCTTCATGCTACCAATGACCAAGATATTTGTGTTTGGTTTAGACAACTGATGAACTGCTGTATAGGTCCACTGAGCATTTAAATGACAGATTCCATTTTTATGTTGAAACTGGTTTTGAAGTACTTTAGTTTGCAAGCCCCAGGTGTCTCTGAAATTCAATTAGATAACTGTTTTACAGTTTCCTAAGAGCCTTCACTTTTAGTAAGAAAAAGTCATGGAAGATGACTCTTTCCATTTTCTGTTTTCCACTTTTTATGAACACTGGGAAAATGGGCAACATAAGTAGCAGTCCTTTCTATGCAAAAATAATCAAAGAGCCTCTCCAAAGGACAATGTTAATCCTTCTCTTTTCTATTCCACATAGCTACAGTGAAAAAGTACAAAATTAACCAAGTCCTCACTATTAGACAGAACTAAAAATACATTTTCTGATCTCTTACATTCTTCTTTCCTGCAAAGCATATACTCTAGTCAGTGTAATATATCATGTGAAAACACAATGTACACTCCATGTACTTTTTAAATCTCTGGTGAAATGGCTTTTTGACTTTTTCAGGGCATAGGATGAATGTGCAGTGAAACCACAGGAAAAGCTCTGTGTAGGTTTTCTAAGATTATATTGATAGGTGTAACTTATTTTTTATTTACAATTTCTCTGGCCCTTAGTTTTCTTTTCTCTCCTGCTGCCTGAATTCAATATCAAATAGATTTGCTATCCCACAATACTGCTTCAAGCTTTAAAAAAATGGACTTCAGCCAATACCAATTTTGGGCAACTGTCCAAAACTATACACCAGCCACATAGTGCAAAGTAATTTTTGTTACCTTTGTATCCTGTAGCCACAAATTTCTTTCTATTCTCTCCATTCCCTGGAGGAATGACCTCCTTGTCTGGGTTGCCCCCATCTAGGAAATGTGCTAATAATTATGACTTAGTTTCCTAACATGACTTGTGTTTAATCCTATGCCTGTTGAGGCCCTGGATAGCAGTTTCATTGTGCATCATGTAATGTTTGGAAATGTAAAGCATAAGGACTGTTCTAGGTAGCATATGGTGCATGGTCCTTTTAGATCTTTGTTTTGCTAGTGAACTTTAGGAGAATGATATTCCTTATTTCCTTTTTCAATGTATTAGAAACTTCTGTCCTAGTTTTGGAGAGATACTGCAGCCTTCTTGCCACAGTTCTGATATCTTTAAACACAGCTTCATTAGGGACCTAAACGAGTCAGCAACATACACAGCAACGTTCATGCTGGCTGTTCCACACACAATTAGAAAGGATGTGTTTGGAGTCTCAAAATCTTACCATTTGCACTATACCAATCTTGACTTTGCAAACACAAATAAATGCAACAAATGTAGCCGATTATTCCAACATGAACTTAAAATGTTAGGTCTTGTATAATTAATTGTTTGAGTTTAAAACAGTGAATAATTGCATTTCATGAATGATCAGTGGATTTAAAATTATTTCCAAAACAATGTGGTTTTTTGTACCAGCTTCATATAGCAGAGTAATTACATAAATAGGGGCACCATATAAGCAGTTTAAGGTCATATACCATGTATTTCTGAACAACTTCATGGCTGTAGTTTACTGCATTTGTGACATTACTATCACCTAGTAGTTTCTGCCTACAGTGGTCATGGTAGTGTTTTCAATATGAAAAATGAGAAGAACTACAGAAGAGAAGAGACAAATGTTTCTCAAGTGATTAAGAGACTTCTCAGAAAGTCTACAGTGAGTCCATATCTAATAAAATCTAGTCAAATGAACTTCAGACATAGAACTCTAAGATTAGCTAACAGATCCTCTACTTCACAGTAAATGATACTTCACAGCTTTTTAATAAAAAATAAATCCATGGATTACTAACATTTCAGCAGAACGTTGTTGTGAGTTAACTTTATGTAACCGAAAATCTTTCAGCGTGTCTAATTCCACACTGTATGGCCATGGTGAACATAAGCTGAATCTCTCCACCCAAAGCACTTACATTTCTGTCCAGTGCTTTTCAATAAATAAGCACTTAGTTTGGCTACTGGTTCATAGAGAACTACTGCTGGTTCACAGGGGAGTATGCAGGTAGGTCAAATTAGGAGAGAAGTTAAGCTGGAAGTAGAAACCAAGATTTTAGGGGTAGACAAAATGTGTTAAAGCTGAGTTTAAGGATGCCATCCTGCTCACACTGTGAAACACTAGTGCTTCTCCTCCAGGTCCTCCTGCAAAGCTAAGCATAACTTTGCTGTTCGTGTAGATTTTGTTGAGGACTATGAGGGGGCAGTGTGCTTCCATTTATAGTACACCCACAGGTTTTGTTATTGCTCTTTTATTAAAGGCATGATAGACAGAATCATTAACTGTGCAAATTATTTTCTTACATAAGAAGAAGAGAGCATCATGTTGTGATGGTTCAGGGGTGACTAGCCACCCTTGTAGTGCCCTGCTTCTATGTGGGTAACTCCCTGCAGCTGCCAGGCCCTGCTTCTGCTCCTGGGTCATTCCATCTTTGTTTTACATCACAAGGCTTTGCAATCCTTTCCACCATCCTGCCATGAGACTGAAGCAGTGTGTGGTGCTATGGATCTCTGACAAGCCACTCCAAACTGTCCTCTCATACCTCCTGCAGTCCTGTTGCTTTTTGGACAAGCAAAACTCAAAGCTTTCCCACCCTTCACCATCCCTTGACACACACAAAAAAGAGAGAAATATGGCAACTGTATTAAAATTATGCATGGTATGTGTGCCTGGATCATTCTTCTTAAGAGCTCAGTGACCCACACGCCTCAGATATACCCCACGAAGCCTGTGGTTCAGGGAAATTGTATCCTTGTATTTTTTGTGGTTGTGGTGTCTGCACACTACATTTTCAGTAGCAACAGTGCTCAGAGTGTGCTCATTTCAGCCCTTGGCCATTTGCCTTTCCCTGCCCCTTTACTGAAGAGTGTCACGTTCCTCCTTACCCCAATTGAATCGCATCACTGCTTCCTGGCTGTCTTCTGAGTCAGCCTGAAAGACTGTAATGACTTTAGAATAATTTAGAAAACAACCCCTGTAAGTGTAGTTAAAGCTAGATTAGTTCCTGTCACATAGTCCTCAGTGTGGCTTCCCAAAATGGGGCTGGAAGACCATGGGGGCAGCAGAGCTTGGGGCCATGAACAAGCTCTTCTCTGTGCATCCCTCCAGTTTTAGCTGCAGGGAGCTCATATTTCTTGTGTGGACACAAGCATTGTTGTCATCAATTTAGTGTCCTTTTGAGTTTGAAATATGAGAGAAATAAGGCTGCTAATCAGATTGGAGGCAGGAAATGGGCACCCCTAAATTAATGGCTATTTTCTTAAGGACTCTTAATTCCTTTAAGGACCTCTGATTTCCTTTCTTACTGATTTCCCAATAGCTCAGAATGAAACAAAGCAAATCCATTCACATATTTCAATATACCAACAGAAGTTGCATAGGGATAAAGAAATTATACATTAATCCCACGGTCTTCACATATGTATACAGACATAATAGACTAAGCAAGTAATTCCTCCTAGAAGAGCTAATCAAAGGTTTTAATTTAATCAGTTCATTTTACAGTCATCTTTTCTGTTTTGTCAGCCTAATATACCTAATAAAAAATTAATCTCTTCATTGTTTTAGTAATGTGAACCACTATTTTACAACCAGTACTTTACTGATGGACATGGCCAAATGAAACAATGTTTGCTTGCCCTCACGGGGAGTTTGAATAATTGTTTTCATTCTGTGCCTTGGATAAAATAGTTTCTTTCCTCAACAACAGGAGAGATACACAAGAGAAATGTGATGCTTGTGGGTTTTTTCTCCCTTAATTTTCTGATATTGGCTTAGAAGCCTTTCAATATAAATAATTCCCAGTCTATGCATAAATTGTCTACCATGCAGTGGTCTCCTAGGAACTCTGTAAGGCAGGCATGGGAAAAGTAGTGCTATAAAGCCCCCCAAAATAACCTTGTTTTTCTAACTGAAAAACATTAACAATCATCAAAATAGTGGTCAATAGAAATGAGGTTTCAATCCAAAAGGCCTAAAAGAATGAATTGGAAACAAAATGATGTTTCTTTTATGGCCAGCAGAGTACCAGCAGTGGTAATGCAGGCCTGAGAAAGGACTATGAGTGCTGTGTGCTCCAACAGGACAGCACTTTGTCCATCAAAAACTCTCACAGAACACACTGCAAATAAGTAAACAGTTCCCTTGCTGTGGAGCCCATGCATAAAAAGAACTGTTTGCCTTGCTTCCTTTTATCTTGGAAGATGCAGACTTGGTCTTTTTGATTACTGTCTTTTCTTTCACCCTTGCAGACAATCAGGCAACCCTGGAAGGAACTCAGCATCTCAGTGACCACACTACGGAAAACAGATATTCAGTCTTTCCATTGTGTTTTGCCCCATAATGTTTTCTAAATAAAAGCAATAGGTTCCTTTCCAAGTTATCAAAAGTTACTTGCCATTATTGCCAAGGAACATCCTTGTGAGAGAGGATCTTCTTTCCCTGAGGCTTTTCTAATAGCAAATTTAATAAAGATATTGATTTTAACTGAGACTATTAATAGCAGAACATTAAATTGCATTAAATGCAATCATCTGATGAATTAGAGGAAGCCCAATAAGCAGTTCATGACTTATCCCAGGATTCAGACTGATTTAAGGACTCAGAGAGCTAAAAGGCCCTTTGTTCTGCACAGTCAGACTACAAGATGCTACACACCTTGACAAAAACCAAATTGCAGACACACAGCATTTACTTTCAAAAAAGCTGCCTGCAATTAAGGTCTTTTGCCTCCAACAGTGACAATGAGAGTGGAAATAGGAATGCATTCAATGACCATGAAATGTAGTCTGTTATCATTGTCCCTCACATTTCATTTATTGGTATGAAAGAATTCAATCTGCTTGTCTCAGAAAGAATAGTTCTTGAATATTAGACTTTTTTCATATATTTGTAGCTACCTGATACTATTTTTATTGGCTGTGTAAAAGATATTAAGTCATTAAATATTGTACTTTAGTGATGTGTGTACACACACATAGATTTATATATAAATTTATATGAAAACAATCTTACTTAGACTTTGCAAGATGAGCTTAGAGAGGTTTTGGAGAAGTTACCAATCCATGGTCAAAACATGCATTTTAGAAAAAGATTTTTCACAGTGTAAAGAAAGTGTACATTGAAACTACATACATACTTAGAAACAAGACACTTCTTGCTGCTAATAGGCTTTCTTCTGTCTTTTAGTGGTGCTGTAACACTATGTGCCTGTCCTGTGAACTCTATCTTTTGCAGTGTTCTTAAGGTTATTGCTACTAAACCAAATCAATTTTAAGGCAGCTTTTCAATTCTTCCTTTTTCAGACTCTCCTTGTTACAGAAAATGCCCATAATGCCAGTAAAATACCCAATTCTGGCACATTAGGTAGCTGAGCAGACTGGGACCACTGATTGTTATTTAACAGCTTTGTAGAGCTGCTACGTAGAATGAATAAATTACTTAATAGCTCATAGGAAAAAGTTAGAAGGCTTGACTTCAGTTCCCAACGTTTTTATAACTGACTTTATGCTTTCTAGTAATGCTGAGCTTGTAATCCTATTAGTCAGCTCTTTTTCAAGGTACACTAATTTGAATGCTTTTATTACTTTTCCTTGAATATGTGGACTCTGTGGGCAGAGTTTCAGGTCCATTCCCATTGTTTTGTGTCACTGTGTTCCTGCAGCTGGAGATGGTGTTTCTGGGAAGGCAGGTGTGTGGCCAGAACATTGCCATGACTCAGTAATCCTGGGCTGCCAGAACTATCCCATAGGATTTTTGACTGCCAGTTGTCATTATATTTAAATCCATTGCTCTTTTGTGAGGAGAAGACACTGACCTTCCCAGGCTGGGCTGGAGATACATTGTATGAACAATCATAACACATGGAAGGGAAGTATTAGAAAGGTGGCTTAGTATCAGTTTAGAATATTCACAAGTGAGTTTCAAAAACCACTGCAAATGGGGATCCAATATTATCAGACAGTAAAGAAAAGTAGTGAACAATTTGCTATAGGTCACTTGTTTCAAGAAGACCTTTATGTCTACACTAAGCTACATAATAACATATGGAAGGTCATATTACCAACCCTTGCCATGAAGTCAGTTATTTCAGGATCCCTAAATTGCTATAGCTCATATTCTTTATCATAAGGCCATTTTTAAGGACTGTGGCTTTTAGAGTCTTTTCTTATCTCTTTCACATATTTCTCATACAGGTCACAGATGCAAGATATCCTTTTTCTCATTGAATTTAATGAGGTTCTGCTCAACCTGTGTCTCCAGCCTGTCCATTAAATGACATTGGTCCCACTGCTAATCCCTGAGGGAGCCCAGTAGCTACTGGTTGTCAGCCAGACTTAGGACCACTGGTCACAATGCTCTGACTGCAGCCAGTTTTTCACCTGCCTCAATCTCATCTGTATCTCATGACTTTGGTTTTAAGGACACTATGGCAGACAGGTCAAAGGCCTTGCTGAAAAATAAGTTATACAACATCCACAGTCCTCCCTTTCTTGATGTGCCTGGTAACCTGATCCAAGAGAGAGCAATGAGATTGATCAGGAATGGTCTAAATCACTGCTGGCTGCTTTCCATCACCTTCTTGTCTTCCATGTGTTTAGAAATGGAGCTAATCCCCTTAAAAGCCATAACTTTACCAAGGAGCAAGATTAGGCCAATCATGGGGTTTATTGTAGTACCTTGTTATTGTTTCTCTTGTATTTGGTAAAAGGGGAAAAAAATCTAACACAGAATAAATTACTCAGTAAATTCAATATACTTTAGTGCTACAAGTGGCTTTGAGTATGTGAAAAAGCTACAAACAGGTTTGTAGTGAGAAACATCTCCCTGACCGAAGAGAGACAGCAGCAGCAAATTACCAAATTTGCAAGATAACCATGAGTCAGTTCATTTCACAGACTGTTATAATGGAGATATTTTGCTACTATTGTGCACAAATCATTGAGGCACTTTATTAAAAGGCAGATAAATAACATCTCATTTCTTTTCTGAGGATGTGTAAATAAGACACTCAGTTAAAAACACAACCTAAATCACTGTTAGTCTTTGGGACTCATTCTGTAAAGTGCTGAGCAAACATTTAGTGAATAAAATGGGCCTTACTGAATAAAATTCTAATTAGAGTAATTGAGCTTTGATAACTGCTATGTCATTAAACATAGATTGGCTTTAAACTAATTGTATTTGCATTGTATTATGATTTCTATTAATTAATGCATTAATGTTTGTACTCTGAAAAATCTTTTGAAGTAAAACATTAAAGTCTAGACCACTTAATCTAAAGTGAAATGCCCTTTGAATACAAACCTGGCACGGCACTAGTACAAAAGGTTCTTTAAAGGAACATGGTCCAGATATTCATAGTTTATGATTAATAACAGCAGAGGAAAGGTGACTTGCTGTTTTGGACTTCCTCCATTCTAGACAAGGAGAGCTGTGCACTGGTCTCTGCAGTAAGTCAGGGTATGGTGTGGGTTCTGTAGTTTGTGCCAACTGCCACCAGTACTGCAGAGCCCATGATGCAGCCCCACTAACCTGCTCTAACTGGACCAGAACCACCTGCCAACCAAAACCAATCCAAGCAAATAGGTAAGAGACATATTGTGGTACTGAACATATCACAACTGAGCTACCTAATGTGTTTCTTTTCGTGGCACTGAGAATTAATACCGTTAAGTCACTGAGTATGAATACCATGAAGTCAATGCTAACACAGAAAGTAAGTAAAACTATTCCTTAGTGCTAAGAGGTTCTTGTAACTCTGGTATATAACTTAGCATTGCTCCCTGACCAAAATTTTACAATTTCTACTTTAAATTTATGGTACAGTACAAATTTTAAAAAAAGACAAGCACCAATCCTCTTATCACAGTGCTAGAAGTATTTGGCAAAAATTTCTGAGTTTAAAATCAACTTGTATACTAAAAATGATTGCCTAAAGCCTGTTTTCAGGAGTTTGCATTTCCAAATTCAAATAGACTAAAATAAAAGAATTGATTAATTGCATGTCAGCTGACTATTAATTTTATTTCATAAACCAAATCATCCAGTCTTTGGATTCAAATACCTTGAACATTCAGTGACTTCCCAAAATTCTAGAATGGAAGGCAAGGAGATGAAGACCACTTCTTGAGAAATAATTCTAACCAGCTGGAAATGTGAAACTCTGTTCATCACTTATTAGCTCATGTCCAAGAGCTTACAGTGCCTTACATGCTACAGGACAGATCTCCCTGTTTCTGCCATGCACACTTGCTGGTGTTCAGTATTTCTGTTAAGCCTTTCAAGATGATCCGTTTAATTTGCAAACTGATACCACACTAGTACTGATATTTGGACTTCTAGGAATTTGGAGTCTGTCTCATTGCCTCGGCATCTACTGCAAATATTTTACATAATCTGAGTAGTTGCATTGTAGACTCAGACCAAAAATAATCCTCTGTGGAGGTGAGCTTTATCTCCTGGGTTTAGGTCAAAGCTGGATGAGAACTTCTCTGGAGCTCAGTGCTTGCAGGAAGGTTTTGATTTATATTCAGTTGGTATTCTCAGCCATGTATGCTGAGATGAGGATGGTTATTACTGTCACAAATGATAAGCCAAAGGTAAACAAGGGAATCTCTTGACAAAACACTGCATTACATTTTGAGCTTTAAAATGGGAAAACACACCAAACAATTAATGTCTTTTGTTTATTTGCAACACTCATTTTACTTGCATAGTTTGATCTGCCACCTCAATATTTTTTTCTTTTCAGTTTCTGACACTTTTCTAGTGAAGCCTAACTCATTTAAGCCACTGCATAAAGTGGTGAAGAAATGAGGGGCACCTATACCCCTGGCTCCTTGGAATGAATGATGCATTGCACTTCAGGCATGCAGGTAGCTGTCTTGGAAATCTCAGGAGAAAAGCAGATGTGGGCACACTGCTTAGCAAGTCTGATGCCTTTAAGATATGTTGAACTCCCAGTGCAATTCACTGCTCTGTGCATGCACCTGTTTCCCTTTGAGCATGAATTACACTTGCTATAGACTTGACTTCCTCCTTGCCTTCCAGAGATCTGAAAAATCTAGGACGATAAATCACTTTTTCTTCTTGGATAATATTTGTCCACATCTCTAGGAAACTCACTGGTGAAGAAATTGTGAATTGCCAGATGGATATTAGTAAATAGATGGAGTTAAAGTGGTAGAACCACCAAGTCTCTCAGCATTTTGAAAAGTACATGTCCAGTGGTATAAGCATACCTTTCATACCTACTGAAAAGTCAGGTTGCCTTCATAACATGACTTGTGTTTCTTTTCTAGAACTAGGCTCTACATTCTACTAGAAAGCTTAGCATAATTGCATATTATTGGTTATTTTAAACAAATGTACAGCAACATAAATATAATAATGTAGTTTAAGTGTAATTACTGATTTTAATTTTTTTGTTCTTTCAACATTGGCATTTTTTTTCTGAATGCTGCTTGTCTAAGACAGTGCAAAGAAGTTCTTATTCAAATGAATCTCTCTCCTATGTCAGAAATACGAGATGTGGTTTACTTAGTTCATTACTGTCCTGTATGGATGTCTAATTAAGTGATCCTTCATGTGTTCTTCAATTATGCAAATAGCATAAGCCTGGTTTTTAAAGAAACATTTACACATACTATTTCAAGTTAAAAATGTATTCCTACTGCAGCCTCATGACAAACATCAACACTGCCTCCCTACAGTCCTCAGTTTTAACCAGAACAATTCTGCTGATTTGACAAAATTTGTGATTTTTCAGTGTAGGAAAAACTTATACACCATAGCTGTAATAATGTATCACTTTTTCATCAGGAACAAGAATAAACATTACATGTACTTCACACCTGATGACAGAGACAAAACTTGTTACTGCCATTTGCAAACTGGCCACATTAGGACAAGGGATTTTTAAAACTTGCAAGGGAAGCAATAGAAAGAAGAAATAATAGGTGAAAAATGTGCTGTAAATGAAACTCTGAAGAAGAGGTAGCTCTGTAGGTAAAGTGTTGCTTTGGTGTCATCCCATTCTGCAATCAATTCTATATCCCTTATGTGAACACACAGAGAAATCTGCTTTCTGGAGTGTATAAGTGTCTGTTAGTAAAATGAACAGAATTCTTAATAACAGTTGAAAATCTTCTATTCTGAATGATAGTTTTAACAGCAAAATGGGGAATGCAAATGGTCTGTACAATATTCTACAAAGATTAAAGGTGACAGAAAAATATTTGAGTTCAACAGATTTTTCCTATGGTGAAAAATAACTGTACAATAGTTTAAGTGCTGAATAGAATGTTTTGTGACAGAAATTTCCTACAAAGGAAAAATTGGAGGAGGCATGTTTCCAGTCTAGGGTGCAGATATTTGACATACTGTAAAATTCACAAGTATTTAATTGTATTCACAAAATATATGCAGTGAGCTCTCTGTGGCTCTCAGCCAGTGTCCTGTCAGATTAGGCTGTTTTGAGGTAAATGGCTCAAAGTCACAGTCAGCCTTTGCTAAATGATTATCTGTAATCAGCCATACCTATCTGATTTGCAGTGACTGCACTGGCTAAAGCACTACATGCCTTGGGAATATTTAGCCCTTCAGGCTTTGCTCACACTGGAGTTGCTACCACATGACTGTTTGCTCGTTTGGAATGGCAGATGAGGAACTCACAACTTCTGGGAACCTCAGCTCTTGCCTAACAGTTGAAATTTGACATTGATTAGAGAGAGAAGACTATAGCTTGTCAAACAAAGCTCAGCTGAGGATAATTTAGTTTGGTTCACAAGCCAATCTTCTGGTAAAAACTAAATTTCATCTAACCTTTGGGCATTGCGCTTGCTTTGTGCACATCTTTGGGAAGAAACAAGAACATAACAGATCATAAAGAAAATACTGTTCTTGCCCATAGATTTTCTGTCTGTTATTAAATGTGTCATGACCAGTGGATTCAGATATATTGCTTTGTAAATGTAATTATTTTTTCATATCAGTAATAGGAAAGGAAAGTAAGCAGGATTCATGAGACACTTTAGAAGCTGATTTGAAGCACACTGATGAGTATATCTGTCTTAATTACAATATATATAAACCAAACAGTAAGAAATATTAATCTGCTGTTTTCAGGCCAAAGAATCAATACACAGACTGGAAGTTAATTTTTTTCCATGCACTTATGTCAAGAAATGAAGACAACTTTATGTAGTTTTAGGATAGTTCTGGAGTTTGACAATTAAATTAACCTAAATCCCATTCCTCCAAAACAAAATCATGAATCTTCAGTGCTAAACACTTGACTGCTTTTTTTAATTGAATTTTTAAATATAATTTATTTTTCGCTTGCTTCTTGCAATGCTAAAGAAAAAGCATAAATAATATAATTGAAAAATTAATTAAGGAGAATCAATTTGTGACAGATTCATGAACATATATAATGGCTCTTAGTGAAATATTGTGCAGCCATACTTCTTAGTTAACAGCCAGACCTCCTACATGACCATAATGAATGATTCCAGAACTATTGCTTGTGTTGTTTTACTTCTCTGGTTCTGGATTTCCTCTTCTTATTGACACCCTAAAACTATATCCATAAAGTGTCACATCCTGCAGAAGATTCTGCTCAAATGTGGAACTTCTTGATGCACAGGGAAGATACTCTCCACACTTTAGCCCTTAGACTTGCAGCCTATTTTTTCCTCTAAATTCAGGATTGAAACTCTTTTCACTTGTGTTTCTCCTGGGCACTGAACACAAATTTTGGTCCTTGGTCTCTAGGATTATAAGACTTGAAATAATGCCCCCAAATTGTTGTGGTGCTCTTTGTGCTCTCCTCTCCAGGCCTCAGTGAAAGAGCAAGCAGCACCCTACCTGTGCTACAGAATGATTTGTCTCGACATGCAGCAGAATTTGGAACAAAGAGAGCTAAAATGTTCAGGTTTCTAGAAGATGATATATGAACCAGGAACTGCTAAACAGGATTTCACTGTGGTTTGAAGTGGTAGAGGAAGTGAGGCAGGATAATGCAGGCAAACTGCCAAATAAGAGTCAAATTTTTCAGCTCAGACAAGACCTTTAATCCTACAACTGTACTTGTAAACAGAATGAACTGAGAATAATTTCCTGGCTTGAGGTCAAATGGTATAGCCAAGCCCATGTGCACACAGCTAACTATTCTCACATCTCAGGCAGAGTGGCACAATCCAAACTGCTTGTTGGGAGCAGTCTGTGGCCTGTGCTGTCACCCAAGCCATGCACATCCCAGATCTGCAGAGGCTGTGCACACTGGAGAACAGTATGGACAGAGTGTGCTAATGGCTGAGACAGAGCCCTTACTGTTTGATTAGCCAGAGGATTAACACTTAAGCAGAAAGGAAGTCCAAGCAGATGTCCACCTACAAAATATAACTACAGTAACCTAAAATTTTCCCAAGTTAATTTTGGTCTCTTTAAAATTTTGTATGCAAATTTTATGGCTTTCTGGTAAATGTTGTCTCAAGACCTGCACACACATTGGGCCAAATGAATCAGGCTCAGGGACAGCACATCTCCTGTTTGGGAGCAGCTGGTGCTGCTGGATTACTCCACCAACACTGGAGTATTGGTGCAGCTTCCACTGCCCTCTGGGGATGGCAATCTGACGAATCTGAGACGTGACCACAGTGCTGAGCCTCCCAAAAGCTGCTCCAGCCCCTTCCCTCTCACATCCAGTTACTGCAGCACAGCTTCGCTGAAGGTCAAGCCATGCAGCCTCCAAAGCACTATGATTTTGTGACTAGGATTTGGCATTTAAATGGCTTTTATTTTATTTTGCTTCTTCTCTTTGAGTGTTAGTTATTCAAAAATGTCAAAGACAATTTCCAAGCAAGAAAAAAGGAAGTAATTTTTTTCCTCTCTCCCTGTGTCTGTATGCACACTCAGAGAAATACTTTTCTCTGTATTCTTTTCTTATTCTGAGGATAAGCATACAGGTTAGGGTTATTGGTTTATTTGTTGAGCCAATTTTGCAGAACTGCCAATTAAGCATACAGGTTAGGGTTATTGGTTTATTTGTTGAGCCAATTTTGCAGAACTGTCCTTGGCATTCAGGGACAAATAATTCTTTCCAATCAGCAAAAAGGAGACAAAAGAGATAATCCAATACAGCATTAGATTTGCAAGCAGTTCAAGGTCTTATCAGGCTTAAAGATCTTGTGTTTTTTTTCCAGAGAGATGTAGAGGTTCCTCAAAAAAATATATGGAACATTCTAAATTTGAAATAATAAGTTACAATAGTGGAGACAGCAGAGCAGGGGCAGTATATTTCAGATTCTGATGACCTTGACACTTTAATTATGAGCCAATAGCCCATTATTGTTGTGTCTTTAAAAAGACAATAAATGCCTCTACATTTGTAGATTACCAAGCAAAGTGAGTTTGATACTCATTTATCAATGACTTGGAAACACCTGATACCAAGGTTAGTTCCAAATTCTGAGTTCAATTTGCTGAAAGAGAAGATACTAGAAAATTTTCAAGCTTATAGCCTTGGGCCAAGATAGGTCCTATGATAGCCCTTAAAGCAAATAAAACCCCAAACCAAACTAAAAGAATCCCTGTAATTGCCATTCCCTATCTACCAACAGATGCAAATTTTATTTCTATTTTTTTTGCAGAGCAAACAATTTCCCTCAATTAAGAGTGAAATACATCACTGTGTTAACAAGAAAAGCAGAAAGGAATTGCTTAGGAAAAGATACAGGGAGTGAGCTGTAACAAAACAGTGGTGAGCTGTAACAAAATATATTCCTTGTGAGGTGAAGTTCATAGTCAGGAGAACAATACAGTTTCCAGGTCTTCTGTATTAAACTTTTCAGTTGAAAACAAATCCTTCAGTACCAAAAATAAGATTCAGCTACTGATCCTGAAAAGAAATATGAAAATAAGGGTGTTTCAGAGGGTTGTTCCAGTCTATAAAATTGCTAGACTTTGCAAGCACTTGCAAATGTGAATAAGATCCATTTACTGAACAATTACTGGTTTTAAATTTTCTCAGCATTGGACATAATAAGGATTTAACTTCATTTAAGGAAAAGGCTTAAAATACAAAGGAATACTTTTAGCTATTTTAGGTTTCAAAAGCAGGTCCTTTAAACTTGATGGAGATGCATCTTTTCTTCAAGCTCTGGATCAGGCTTGATTGCCAGTTTGATAGCAGTAGAAGTGGTTTTACTGAGAGACTCTAATGCTACCTTACTGCAAACAGCTACAGTTCTAAAAATAAACAACTACAACTCTCTGCAATGAGCAGAAAACCCTCGAAATAGTGTGTTGAAATTGTGATTCTGAGCAGATTTGTGTTGGCATGCATTTCTCTCATTTGGAGATACTTGGATCCATCAGGATTTGGGTGCCATATAAAATCCAGTTTTGATCCCAAGAAACCCACAGGTTTATTGGAACATGTAATACTAACTACATCTTTTATTAGACAAAACTAGAGTTAATAAAAACAAGCTTTTGCACCCATCTGCTGGTCTTCCACATTTCTTTGGGCCTCTTATGTCCATTCAAGATCATACCTAGGCTTTTAGTAAGCTCTTTTTTTATCTGCTGATCCTGGAGTTGCTATTCCTTTCAATGTACTTGTTTGTTTACACCAAAACCTAAGTTTGACAGTTACATTAAACCACAAAATCCAATTCAGGTCTTCATATAAAGCATAAGCAATACAAGCTCTGCTGAAGACCTAATTCTTGTTCCTGGCTTTTTGTCAGCTGGTTGTAACTGTAGGCAACTGAGAGGCCATGTGCCTCAAGGGCTTCCAAAACTTTTGCCTCCCCTGGGAAAGGAGATACAGTTCATCTTGATGGTTCCAGATGGTTACTAGAGATTAGTATTGCTTAGCTATATTGCATTGATGATCATTCTCAGAGCAGGCAAGCAGGAATTAATGGATTCCATCTGTATCTACATTTGGGCAGAACATGATTTATAATGACCATTCCTACAAAGCAGCAGAGGGCATATGATTTACAAGTCAGTCCTGGTGGGCCACAGTGGTGTTGAGAGACTGACATAACTGACAAGGCTTTCCATAAGAACATTAATATACAAGTTAATCTATTTATTTACTAAGCTATTGCAGTGGACTTAGCTTGGATACAGAACATACATGTACCCTTGCTATGCTATTCAACTCTAAGAATTACTTCATGACAAAATTTGTCCAAATGCAGTCACTGAAAATAGTATTTGAAACTACTATTGAGTAATTTTCAATTAGAAGGTCACATCACCTCAGATAAGTGAAGCACTTTCTATTAAGGTTTACCATGTAATATCAAGCCAGAGATTCTCTGTCAGTGACCTATTTTGGGAAACACAGAGTGCAAGATATTACAGTGCATACACTGAAGTTGTCTTTCACTACTATTTCTGGAGTACCTATTATTCTGATAGGTTATTAAAATTACATATTCCTGCAAGAACAATGTAACTTTTTCTGACTGCTATAGAAGCTCCAATATTTATTGTAAGTAAGGATCTTAACGAGATCAAATTTCAAACTGTTCAAAACTGGACTCATAACTGTCACTATACATGGTCAGAGTTATGATCCATATCATGTGACATTCTCATTCTGAATCATTCAGGTGCTGTAAAGGCTTTCTAGGATTTGCATAAGGTTCTTGGAATTAGTATATTTGAAAGTTGTCACCTTGCCATTGAGAAGCTGACTCAAGAGTCAAGTTCTTCCAATTCACCAGCTTAGTCCATAAAACAAGGTCTGTAGACAGTTCCTTATCTCCCTAAGGCAATTTATACAACATTGAATTAGAGTTTTGATGTCTTTCATTATTTGTTTCCATAGGACAAATGCAGAAGTGTTCTTGGTAATGATGACAAATTTTACTCAAAGAAAATCTTGATGGGGTTAGTACTTGAGTACAGTCAGTAGTCCTAGACTGATGGATGAAATTTGCCTGGCAAAGGCTGAAATTTGGTTCATGGCATGTTAAATGTGTCTTTCTGAATATTCTATGCACTTTCAATAGAAGTCTGACCAATTCTGCTTGTGGAGTCACTTGATCACAAGTAAATGCTAAAAAGAGCCAGTGAAAATTGGATTGCAGAAAACAAGTTACCTATGTGAAGGCCAACACTGTCTTTTACACAGGCAAACAGAGCTCATTCTATTATTTACCACTGTTTTGCAATCCTGGTACAAAACAGGTGACTATAGTATTTCAGTGTAGGCCTATCTATAATTAAAATAAACTTGCAAGTAATCTATTCTGACTATGCTGTAGTAACAGCTGTCAGATTGAGCAGCACTTTGTAAATCACCTTCTGTTTAATGTGCAAGTGTTACAGTTATTTATAACTATGCCATAGAAACGTCACAAAGGATGTTTGGTGATTCACAGATGATAACAAAGAACATACTGTGGGACAGACATAGGAGAGAAAGCAACAATTTTTTTGTTTAGACAGAACCATTTGGAGTTCTTCACACTATTCCTGAGCAGTCCCTAAGGGTATCAGCATCACCACTGGGTTGGATTCCTACTCACTCTGCCTGAAAACCCAGCTTTGCTGAACCTAGCAGGAATTTTGTCCTTGTTTTTCTGAGAACCACACTTTCACTGATGGCTTTATGTGACAATTAATGCATATTTAATACACAGAACAACTGAGTGAAAATTTGAGTGTGGCAGGTTTGCATCAAGTGCAGGTTTTAGCTACCTCTGAACCATCAG
Organism: Acanthisitta chloris; assembly: GCF_000695815.1. Lineage (NCBI taxonomy): Eukaryota > Metazoa > Chordata > Aves > Passeriformes > Acanthisittidae > Acanthisitta > Acanthisitta chloris. The sequence goes on along the minus strand of NW_008688497.1, from coordinate 392,732 downwards.
GCACTGCTCATACATACGACTAAGTGACATATATGCTATTTTGCTAAATACATTGTAGATGACAGCAAAAAAACTGGCCCAGGGGTTCCACCAGCCTGAGGGGAAAAAGGCAGGTTTAAACCTGTTCTGGCAAACTATCTAAAACTGTGCAAAGCAAACACATTTCTAATTTGACAACTGAGATCTCTCTAATGTCAGGATTTTTACAAAGTTAGCAAAATGTTAAAAATAATGGAAGTGTCAGAATAGGAAAGGATTTCCTAGGAAAGGAAGCCCCATGCTATTTAAAGCCTGGTGAAGCTCAGCTTTCCTCCTTCCAGCTTTTTGAACAGGGAAAGTATTTGCTCTGAGACCTAGACATCACTTCCTAGAGAGCCAACCTTGGAGTTCACTGTTAAATATGTTAGATAATTCAGGACAGGTGTTTCCTCAGATTTCAATATATCTATGCCACTGACTCCATGATTATATGTTGCTGATTGTTGGGGAAGGGAATGCACAAATATTTGTAATTTTTAATCTAAAGGCCTTCAGTCATGGTGTTGAGCAGTGTTCTTGTGCCTGGTGACCTTAACATCTCTCCTGGCTGTGATGTGTGCTTTGCAATTTGTGGTTGATGATCATCATATGCAGCTAAAATGTAATAATTCAAAAAACCACTGATAAATAAAACATTATTTTAGCTAGACTGAATTGATGGCTGGAGATTTAAGCTCTGATGAACATGGAAAAGCATTTTTCCTGTTTTCTGGGGGCTCTCTTTCCATGTGCTGCCTGTGATATTTGATTGATTGCCTCAGGAATGAACTGGGGAAAGAGCTGGAGTAACTAGATCCATGGACAAAACTTTTGTGATGCAGCTTTTGGAGCAATAGTAATAGTAAACATAGGTCTGTGTGAGACCCTCAGCCACCAGCTCAGAGCAGATGAGTAAATCACTCAGAATCCTAAATCACTGAGTTGCTCATCTTCCTACCAAAGCTGCAATACAGAGTAATAGCTACAATCATATATGGATGTGCTGCTTTTTCAGTCACAAATGACAACTAAACTTACAGTGCCTGGTCAGCTCACATAGAACAATGAATAATCATTACAGAGATGAGCAATTTTTGTTTATTGATCAATTTTATACAGTTGATCATAGAGAGAAACATCATTGCAGTCTCCAGGCTCTGTGTCATATTTCAGGCTTGCAGAGCTTACATACTTCAAAATGTAAAGTAGGCCTACAGGGAGGGATTAAGGTAGTGTAGCTAAGGAGAGAGCAACAGAAATGAGATTAAAAAGATATCACTTAAAAATGTTTTTAACCAATAATACATTAATATTTGCACTACACTTAATCCAGAAGGGCTATAACATTCTGTCCCTACAAGCATGAGAAACAGCTGCATTTCCTAGCCACTCAGTAAACCTAATTCTCTGTGGCTGACAGTGGTAGTTTTGACTGTAATTACCAGAGATCTCACTGTGGATGATTCCAATGAAAAAAAAAAGTACTTAAGCCAAAAATTAGAGGTGGAAAACAAACTTAGTGTTAGATCTACAATTCATTGATAGACATTAAACTTTCATTTATGATTGTTATGCAACAGAAAAAGCCACAGCTGCATCCAGACCTTTCTTCTTTATTTCTTTTCAACTTCAGGTGTTGGTGTTTTTTAATTTACCCTCCTGTTATGTAGCAGCGTTCAGAGAAATCATATTACAATAAATTTGTCTTTTCAAAGCACCTCTGAGATGTCATACTATTATCTGGTAGCTAATACAAATCTAATCAGCTCACCTGGCATAAATTTTAATTGCCTGTTGAGATAATAGCTTGCAGTTGGTCTTGGCCAGCATAACTACTGACTAAAAACTGCAAAAACCACCAGCAAACAAAATCCCCACAGGCTTTATAAAGGCAGAAACAGTCAATCAGATAAAACAGAAAACCTAAATGTTATGTTTATTTAAATTCTTCACACTCTTCCTTTGAAATGAAGAGACAGTGTCCACATATCCTTCACAGTTCATTAATCTTACCAGGATACAGTGGCATATTAATCAAAACTAGTGAAAGGAATGCTGTCCACAACTGACTGTAGTATACACAAGATGTCTTATTGCATTTCTCTGGACGAGCATGTTTATCCAGCACAGAATCCTTAAGGATTTAATTGAAACATAGGCATCCCCAACATTTGCCTAAATAAAAACGAAAGGGTTTTTTTTCAAGAATTCCTTTGTTTTACTGAAAGTAACTTCATTCTTGAGGAAGAAAACCAAACCAAAATTAAAATTCTCTGTTACACCTCTTGAAATTTCACCCAGGAGTTAATTTATACCTTCAGTGAGATGGGGAAAGAGATGAACTGGAGACACCTGCTGATTAGGTGCCTCACAATTAAAGAAAATGAAAATGAGTATTAGAAAATGAAGCTATTTGTACAGCTTTATAATTGAAGGTTATGTATTGAAATATGCAACTTTGGAGTGTACCCTGGAGTTGACAGAATAACTATGATAGAGAGGTTTGGGAAGAATAATGATAACAGATTCTTTGGCTTTGCTTTCATGAGTTTGACTGATGGCTGGAAATCAATAGCACAGCTGCCATAGGAAGTAATGCCATTGACTGTGTGTTCATTGCTTTTTCCATCTTCAGGAATTAGATTTTTGAAGTTACATGTTATCAATCATAACTTTAATCACTGTTTTGTGTTTTATCAAGCAACAGATATTGACATTTAAGGTTTTGAATTTTTAATGCGGTTTCAATTCATAATAGTTTTCTGCACTCCTCATTCTAACAATACCTTAGAACTAGACTTTCAAGAAACTATGAACGTGCTTTTAATTCTTGCCACAGCAAACTCTAGACTGCACCTACTTTACGAGATTTATTTGGTTTTAAAAGTCTCCCTTTCTTGTCTCCTCTCCCCATTTGCAACATATACTCACTGTGCTGAAGTATTTGTCTCTCCTAGGAGACCAAAATATCAATCTTCATCAAGTCCTGCTAACAGGCATTCCTCAAACTGTGGTTTTCTGTGTGTTAAGAGTATAGTTCATGTGCCTATGTCAATAAGATTTTTTCAGTGTTTTATACATCCTGAACAACCAGAGCAAGAAATGCTATAGTTTTCTAGACTTTAAAGAATTAAACATAGGTGTAAAATACAGAATCCACTTAGACACAAATATTGTGTTTTGGCACAGGTGCTGGAGTAGTAAACTACTAAAGTGAAAACAAACACAAGATAAGAAAATAACCTACCAGAGATCAGCTTTGATGATAGCTTCTTCTCTGACTTTTAGCTTCCATAAACAGCTACAGACTGAGGAAACCATGACAATCATCCACCCAGACCCTGGAAGAAACACTCTCCCCACCTCATGATCCACCTCACAAGCACCTGAAGCCAAAGCTTTAAACTAGACTCAGCCAATCCCCCTTGAATGGGAGGACTGTGAAATCTGTAGGCAGGAGTTAAATCAAAATCACACTGGTCTTCTTCTCATTTTATTGAGGTTTGAGAGATACTGAGAACAAGTAGATTCACAAACACAAGATGCTACAGGAGAAAGAAGCAGTATGAGTTAAAATGTGTTTATAAAAGTTATATGAAAACAAATCTTCAGTGTAGAAGTAAGGTAATATCCCAGGTGTTTAGGCTGTTTTATCTGACCATTAGAGTCAAAGAATGTTCTGCCACCAGCAAAGACTCCATATCCCCGTTCTGAGTTATTGGGATATTTGCAAAGTGAGAACTTATGCTAAAACATACATATTTGACAGAATTAGAGCATGTATAGGTGCAATTTTTTTATAATTTCTCAAAATTTGAAAGAATCTGTGGATTCATATCTGCTGCATTTTAAATATTTTCTGTGGCTTTCCCTTTAAGCACAGAAACAAAAATGGAAAAAATGTATTCAATTTTAGTTTCTGTGTTGTTGGGATTAAAGTTTAGCTGTTTCAAAGGACATACAGGCCAGAGAAGGCTGTTTTATGGTACAAATAACTGGACATGTTTCCATGTTAATCCAACTGAAGAACAACTCTTTCTGACAGCAGCTCTTGCTTAAAACCTGTCTTAAATCCAGTTCCTCACAAAGGAGAATTAGCAGAGCAGGAGACTGCAGCTGTTCCAAAGGGCAGCTCAGCACTGCATTACATCAGACTTATTTTCAAAAAGACAAGTAACAGAATCTCTTTTTGCTACTATGCTGGTTTGCATTTTTAGCATAATAATAGGTGTATATATCTTACTCTTGCAGGTTTTATAAGTACTGGGGAGTGCTGTTAAGTAAATGCAATAAAGCAGGAGTGCAAAGAATGTGGACAAGATCAACTCATGTTTTAGTCATATGAATCGCATTGCTTAGTAAAGAGTCGTTCATCAGAATCGTATTATGGAATTGTTTGGTGTTAATCTGTAGTTTGGAAAAGAAATGTATTTGTTTTATCTGCAGGACATAAGATGGGGTCAAGTAACCCCTTCTTTGCCTAACATGGGTCTTTGAGGAGCTCTTGCAGCCCTGGCACAGCTCTACTGCTTCTCACTCCCATGCTCAGAGTTATTCTTCCTCCACTAGTCTGTAAGATCAGGCAAACAGGAGAGTTGTCTAGGCACTGAGGAGGTACATGCTGTACCCTTTCTAAGTGGATTCTGTCTGAGTTGTGTCCCCTAAGCTACAGCTGAACCACTAGGGTTTCTGCCTCCCCAGCTCAACACTCCACGTTGGTCTGTGGCCAATGGGAGTCACTGCAGTGACCATGGAGGGCTCTGGATCCAACCCTGGAGAGGAGTTAAGGCTTTGCTCATCAGCATAAAGGAAGGCTGGAAAACCTGACAAGCAACACAATTGCTTTGAAATATTTATTCATTAAATTCTCACAGAAGGGACTCTGTCAGCCAAACACCATGTGGTATAAGGAAGGAAGACCTGATTTTCCAACTCATGAATTGTCTAATGAGTGTTAGCCCTTAACTACTGGGAAGTAATCAACCAATCTCCCAATCAACAAAAAAAGGTAGATAAAGAGCAAATATTACATAAAAACACATCACATTTGGGCACATTGAATGAAGAAGTCTATGTTTATGTGCTGCTGTATTTTGGGTTTTTTTTCTTGTTATATTTCTTTACCTTATGTTTTCCTGTTTACATGCCAATGCACTTGTAAAACAGAGCAGAGATTTAACCCAGCTAGTATATATTCACATTAATTTATGCTAAATATTTTTTTAAAAACCCTGTATTTCAGCAAGATGAATTTTTAATATGGCTAGCACTGGATTCTCTCAAATAACACTAATTTTTTTTTCAGTCATTACCTCTACAGTTTTCTGCCTTTCAACCCTGCAGTTTATTTGTAGTTACTAAGTTTATCTGCCCTAAACTTACCCTAAAGTCCTTTGCACAACAACTGTCTTGGGGTAATAATAAAAAATAATCTGATTCCCTTATCTGAAGTGTAAAATGTTGATATTGCTCTATTGTTGCCCACAAAAAAGGGAAAAAATGAAGGTCAGTCATTTAATGGAAACAAATCTTCACAAGAGATAAGTTCTAAGTTATGCTGAGGATTTGATTCTTGACAAAGTCCATTTGCTAAGTTTTAAAAGTAAAATGACTGAGGAAGTATTCCTAACATGTAAGCAGTGAAGCTTTATTGCTTCTCTTCCACAATTCAAGAAAACAGTTTAGCTGGTTTTAAGTTAGTCCCTTTGCTTTCAAGTATCAGATAAATCAAATGCAGCCACATAGAACCCCACACTCATCCTGAAACAAACATCATTACAGAGGCCTGGAGATAATAAATGACTGTTTAGGAATTAGGACACCAGAAATGACTTGCCAGAGGTAAAATGATCTGCCACAGACAAGGGAGAATTAAACATGAGTTTCAGTTACTCAGAGAGGCATCCTCGGACTGTTTCTGACTCCTCGTGGATTCTCCAAAGATGAACAGTGGAGCACAAATGAGAGTTGGTCTCAGCTCATCCTCGTGCTACCAGATTTTGCCACTGCATCCTGGCATTCAGGCTCTTTTCCTCCCATTTATCTAAGAAAAAAAGTTTAGAAAATTTAATTGAGATATATCTTGATTTTAAAATTGAAATTATAAAAATATACTTTCCACCCATAAAGAATCCACTAGAACTTCTCCTTGGCATATTTTGGCCAAGGCATCTTTTAGCTAGTACAAAGAATACCAGCAGAGGAAGGATCTGCTCTTCCTCACAAGCAGGCTGACACATTTCACAAAGTGCAAATTGTTAGGAAAGAGCACACACGTCAAACATTTCAGATCTTAGTCAGTATTGAGCTTTTTTGTGCTCTTTCACTTGAGGTGAAAAATGTTTTAGAAAATAAAACAATGATTAAAACATTGCCTGGTTATCTCTTCTGGAAACTTTTCATCAGTGCTTGCTTTTGGGTGGTTCTCACATGGATCAGCCAAAGCAGGCAGTTGCTCAAGGCAGCAAACTGGGACAAGAAAACAGCCATTGCTCTCACGTTTGCTTTTCCTCTACCAGAGCTCAGAAAAACAGCAGCTCTGCTAGTAATGATATGCTAAAGCTTTTACAAACTGATGCAGAAAGTCATAACAGCCCACCATAAAGAATGCCTTTCCCTTCCTATGGGAGAGGACTAAGACCATTAGAAGGAGGCAATGATTTGGATTTTGAAAGGAAATTTCATGCTGCGAAGAGTGGAGCTTCCCTGGGGAAGCAGTGGCCACCATGGGTAACTCACCCTGCAAAGGGCACTGTGCTACTGAAAGACTATGGGCTCCTTCTGGTCCAAACATGTGGAGGGAGACATGGGGCTCATGGGGGTGTGTCTCCCTCCAGGCAGGACTTTGGGATCTGACTGACAGCAGAGGCCAAAGGAGGAGACATTTACAGCAGCCCAGTGTGGTTCCCAGAAGAGAGGACTGCAGCAGTGCATGGGATGGGAGCCTCTTAAGGGCATTTATTCACAGTTGGTGTTACTAAAATAGCCTTGCAACTCCCTGTATGGTACTAGGCACCATGAGTAGGAGCAGACGTATTTCCTCCTGATGTTTTTTGCAGCACTAATTTCATAGAGCTGGGAAGGGGGAACGTGTCAGAGGGAGGTTCTTCCTCTTACCCCTCACCCCAACGTGTGGGTTGGTGCACTATCCTTCAGTGTCTTGGGAAAGAGAGAGGAGCATGGTGGAGATGTGCAACATTTGCTTTTGTGTTTTAATTTGCCTTTCCATATCATGCCTCTTTCTGTCTCGTGGGATTGCCAAGTGATTAGCCACGAACTCTGGCTGATGATCCCTTTAAAAGCAGTTTGCTGTGCTCCTGTAGAAAACCAGACTGTCCTTCAGGCAAAAGCAGCATATACAAAATACGATGTATTTGCAAAAAATGTGCCTTTCCCTCTTTGAAGCTGCCTATAATTACATATCTAGGGAATAGTTTGATGTTTACATTTTCAAGTATATGACTGCTTGTATTTAGCATAATATTTTTCATCTTTTCCCTTTCTTGTTGCACTTTTTGTGGTCATAAATTAAATTACATTATGTTACAAGAAGAATGAGGCTTGAGAGCAAGTCACAGCAGCCCTGAAAGAAGAGGCCAACAACCAGTAAGGCACTTTTAGGTGGTGGCCATCTCCCCTGAGCATTCTGCAAGGGATTCCAGCTGGCTCACTCTAACAGTCCCCATTCAGAAGAGAGTCTGGCTATTTCCCATGATGTCTAATGCCCAAAGGGATCTACTGACTAGTCTGACATCACTTATTGGGGAGAAAAACTGGCCAGCTGCCACAGCCTCTCCCCCCTGCAGCCAGACCAAATGTCTCCTGCTCAATAAAGCTGGCTTTGGGCCCTTGGGTTAAATTCTTCTCTTGGATTTGGGAGCATAAATTCTGAAAACCTCAGTTGGTTTCAAAGGAGATATTATGGATTTACACCAGTTTTCTTGTGATCAGAAGCCAAAGTGAAGTCCAGAGTACATAAAATAAATCCAGGCTTTTGGTCTAAATTTATAAAGTTCCTTTATAAAGCCTTCAAACAAGATTTATCCTTTGGTTAAAAATACATTTCAGTTGACTTCATCCTTGTCAGCCATGGAACAGCATCCTAAAAATCTTCTTTTGCCACTAACACAATATTTATTATTTATATAATAGATGTGTTTGCATATAAACAGTACCATGGAAATAATTTCAACTATAAATTTTCTGTCTTCTTTTAAAAATATTATTCTGGCTTTCTGATTTTTTCTTGTATTCATTTTTATTACTTTCACAAACATTCTCTAAACATTTTAATAGAGGAATTTTTGCTCTTTAGGTTGGGAGCTAATTTTCTTCACACAAAAAAACTGTTAATGCAACTTTATGGTTGCAGACATAAGCTCCAAATAATGGACTCTAGGAACTATGCACTGACATCAGTGGGATTTGGGCATTTCTGCAGGCAAAATATCACTCTGGGCTGTCAGTTTTTTGGGTAATATCTTTACATTTTGGTTTTCAATATCTTGCCCATTAGAATTAGAGAAGCTTAATGATGCATATTATAGTTGGAATCTTTGAATGCTTAATGTATTCTTTAACTGTTTTCATGTATTTACTGGAACAGTTCCTATGTTTTTTATCAGATACACTAATGGATGGTTAGTGTAGATGCTATTTTGTGCCAAAATGGACATCAGCTGCTTGGGACAGCAGTTAGGACTCCTGGACATTTTTAAAGAGAGATGCTATTGGCATGTTAGTGGGTCTGTTCCTTGTTGAGGTGGCTCAGCACTGCTTTGTGAGTGTTTTCAGTTGCAAGCACTGAGAAACTTCACCCATGTGAACTGTATTTTCTGTGCTGTCTGCTTCAAGATACTTATTTTTAGCTAGAGAAGGTTTCAGACAGAGCAGTTCAGCCTTTAAGAAACACAGTCTAGCTCAGCAGAAAGGTGACAGAAGGGCATAGGAAGTGGCAGTGAGGATGGGGAAGAGTGGGAACCCCAGGGAAGGAAACAAATTTGGGATACAGTTACTGGGAAGGGGAAAGGCAGCTCAGAGGAAGGTTATCACACTGACCAGTGAGATCTGTGTTGAAGTGAATGATGGAGATGATTTCCCAAAGGTTGCTCTTACCAGTACAGGGAAGAGCCAAAGGAGATTACTGAGTCCAGCAGGTTTTTCCATGTCCTTCGTCACCAGTCCCAGGGCCTCATTCAGCACTGAGCTATTGTTTTCTCTTGTTCTTCTTCCATGTTGACATACTTGTAGAAGCATCTCAGATTACCCTTCATGTAGCTCATCAGATTCAACTCTAGGTGGGCTTTGGTTATCCTAATCCCATCCCTGAAAGTTTGGGCAGTGTCTCTCTTTTCCTCCTAGATCAGCTGTCTCTACTTCCTTACTGTCCATGCATTTCCTTTATGATTGAGTTTAGTCAGGGGCTCCTTGTCCATCACTGCAGGCCTCCTGCTGCCTTTGCTTGATTCCCTGCTCACAGAAATTGGCCATTCTTGAATTTGGAGGTGGTGATCTCTGAAAATGAGGCAGGGGAGTCACTGGAAAAGGAAACACATGCCAAATGTTAAATGCTGCCTCAGAAAATCATATTATAGCTCTGTATCTGTCAAAGGTTTCCTGTCCTCCTCTCATTAAGTGAGGCACTGTAACCAAATTTTTCATGGGTGTTCATTTCTTATTTTCTAAGTGGTTCTGATTGACAGAAAGGCTGAGCACTATTTATTGCAACAAGGAGGAATAATTTGTAATTTGATCATGAAAAGCTTTATTATTTTAAACACCACGTTCAGAGCATCTCAGCAACACACCTCCAAGTTAGAGGATACTTCTGACCTTCATCTCTGTGTGCCTCAACTAAATGCCAACCCTTACCTCACAAGACTTTGTGAAGTTAAATTAATTAGTCATTGTGAAGCCCTCGGAGACAGTAGTGATAAATGAGACAGAAAAGTCTGTGTGGGAACTATTGCTCTTCTGAGACGGTTTGAACAGTGAGAAACAAATAAAACTGGTGTTACACACAGCGTAGAAAGTGTGTCAGAAGGTGCTGAACAGCTTTGTGTGAGAACTGTTCACCCTTGGCACTCAAAAAAGGCAAAGGGCCTATGGAAAAAGTGCTGAGAGATTCTGAAATGCTTATGCATGAAGATGCAAGTACAGCTATGTAGACAACCTCAAATTTTGGCATTTTGAAATTTTTACATGATGATTCTGCAAACTTTGCAGCATTTCTGCACTTAGTTCTGACAGTGTATTTGATACCTCAGCAGAACAGGTGGTGACATCAGAAGGTTTTGTTGTATGTCACAGCCCTTCAGTTTGTCTTTATTTTGTAACTCACATTTTCATTAGTATGTTCTCATAATTAACATTCACAAGCTTTTTCACTAATGAAACTACAAGACTGTCTCTAGCAGTAGAAGAAATAGTCTTATTAGGAATAACATTTCATAGGCACAACAGTGAACTTGGTATATGGTTAATTATCTGTGATTTTCTCTCAAGTGAAATATATATCTTAAATGGTGTCTAATCACACACTTCACTCAAAGCTTACACTATGTGCATATCTTGATTACTGAGAAAAAAAGATGATGAAAAACATCTGTATGGCAAGGAAAAATACATATGTTCATTAACATAACGGAACAGATTTTCTATAGAATTAGGGGACTCTAACCACTGCACCTTTGTCACACATTTTGTTCCATTCCTTTTTTCACACTTTTAAAACTTGGCTGTAAACCTAAGCTAGAAAATTAAAACATGAACCCTCTCCCCTGTTAGCTTTCAAAAAAAAATCAGATTCTCTAGTGCCGACTTTTTAAGTTCCAACTACATAAAGTTTTCTTCTGTCTAAAAGCTAGGACATGCCCTTCTGATCTGATGCTTACCACTCAGACAGCAAAGTCAGAATCTTTTCTCCTATTCACTTCAAAGAGATTTAAAATTAATGAACTTCATAGCTGAGAGTTCAAGCCAGCTGATAAAAATTTGGCTGTGGTTAAAGCCCAGATGAAACCATGGAGTCAGCATAGTTTTACAGGAAGCTGAAACTGAAGCAAATGGGATGAGACAGTGCCCACATGGTGCTGGACCCTTGGTATGTCTTAAGTCCATGGAAACGTGTCTGACACTACTGTGACTTGTCCCACAACCAAACTTCTCTGCTGGCTAGAAAACTGCCTCTAATTTATCTGTTGCCAGTTTACAAACAACTGGTTCTGTGCTGTCCCTTCTTCCCCTGTGCTATTGACTTTGTGTATATGTTTTCCAAGTCTAATCATACCAACTCTCAGCTTTCTTTTGTGGAGCTAAATGAGTTAAACTGTTAAACTTCATGCATAGACTCCATGTGCCTCTTGTTTTGGAAATGCCCTCTCTGCATTTCCCCTGTTGTCAATTCAAGATTTTGATATGGATGTCCAGAGCAATAGTGTAGTGAAAGTGAAATACTTTTCATAGCAGCACTGGTATTTCTCCTTTTCCAGTTGCAAAACACTTCATCTACACTTGCAAACACTCGACTACCTAGTAAAAGGCATGTTTTCCACAGCAGTGGCACTTAAAGGTTTACAGGTATCCTAAATTTAACATGCCCATGTAATTTCCTTCATCTGCTATTCCAGCACAGAAGAGTAGACTAGGACAGTACCTTGAAGCAAAACTTTTGGGAATACAAATGGTGTGAAGTGAAACTCTGAATCAGACCTAAATTCTTCTCACCAGAGTCAAAGCAACTCATTCCCTATTGCAAAAAGAGCAGAAAAAAGGACATAAACACATAACCTATAGTAATATTCTGTAATATTTAAAATTCCTCTGAAATTTATGCTTACTGTCTAGTAACGGTAAGAGCAAAACTGCAGAAATGAGCTTACAGAAAATCAGTCATATTGCTGCCAAATGCATCAGAGGGATAGGGAATGATGGGATGGGAGCAGGATGCAAGTTCCATTGCTCCTGATACATTTTGGGATAGCAGAAACACACGTAATACAGCTCCTCAGGCAGTCTGGCAATAGTCCAGCTCCTTTCTACGTCAGTCCCCCCACAACATTGCCACCTGCCCTGCTGCCAGCAGCCCTGGGTAGAAACTTGTGGGAATTGCTTCTTGTGCCTGGAAGAGGCTGCATGACTAACTGCATCCTCTCTCTGCGACCTTGCAGTCGCCACCATGGGAAGTTTACACTTTTCTGTCATTTATACACTGAAACCTATTATTTGGAATTATGACAACTGTCAATTTTCACATAATTAAAGAGGGCTCAATGTAGCAGAAAAAAAAAAAGAATGTTTGCACTTGTGCTCGCTCATCTCTGCCCCCTCCTGAGCAGCGAATACTTAATTTGACCAGATTCCTTCTGAGGGAAAAAGTGGTACTCAGAGGCAACTGGAATCTGAACCTGCAAGTTTTAACATGATGGTATAAAAAATAATACTTCATTAAAGACAATAAGTATCTGGTTGATGTGTCAGGTGCTTCACAGTCTGAGATATTGTCAAAACTGTAAGCAGCCATGGAGGTTTCAAGAGCAATCTGTACATGTGGCATGCTGTAGTTGATGACAGAAATAAATCTTTTACATACAATGTCAAAGGCAGAATTCTTCAGCCTACACAGACACAATGAAAAGCAGGATGATCCTAGATGATATTTTTAAGTCTGTACCACTATTCAGGATTATGCAATCATTCATTTGACTTAAGAATTAACTAGAGATACAGAGATGAGAAGACCAAAGGAAGGGAAGGCTGCCCAGTTTATTACAAGTACCAAAATACTGTCTGAAGAGGCCATAGAAGTAAGAGAACAATGAATTTAGTGGAAAAAAAAGACAGTTTCTTTCAAGCCCCATAAGTATCTTCTACCACTTGTGTGAAACAATTTGCCTTTGTAGGGGCTTTTAACAATTTTTAATGAATGGTTACAATTATTTTTATTCCTGATAAAAACTGCATATCTTGTGGGCAATAAAGGCACAATTCTGCCATCAAGAAAGAATACTAAATGTTCACACATTTCTTCTACACAAGAAAACCCACTCAAAACACCTTTGCAAAAACATTTTGCTGCTGTCAACAGGTTTTAGTGCCTATTTTTTTAAGTCAGTGATGTTTTGCAGAAGTGCTGTATAGTTTTGTCAGTCTCATCATTGTCAGGGAGGGATGGGCAGCTGAGGATGCTGGTGAACATTGCCTGGGCACAGTGGCACGAGGCTCTTTGATCTGGAGGGTTGTCCCATGGCCACCCAGGCAGACACACTGCTTGCCTCACTCCCACTAGTGCAGGAGCAGGTTTTGCTTGTGTTATGGTCAGAGAGAGGGTCTGGTTTATTGGCTTGATGCAGCTACAGCAGCCGAGTGTGAGGCTGCCTGACAGATACCCCAGACTGCGCCGATCCTGTGCTTGTGTACCTTAATATCCCTTTCCCATTTCCCACCTTTTCACCACCCACTTCCTCTGCCCTGGTCTCCTCCACAATTTCCCCATTGCTCCCAGTTTTGCTACATCCATCCCAAATGTGTCAATTCTGATACCACTGCCTAGGTCTTTTGTGGTCTTAGTGATGCAGTTACCTTGGTGCCTTGCAAGATGTTACTCCCCCAAAGGTCTCCAGAACACCTCCCCAATTCTCTGTGAAGTTGGGCCTTCTGTTCCATTTCTCACAAAACTCCCCCTTAACCACCTGTGAAACCCAGCCATCCTGCATGGTGCTAGCTGTAACTTTAGTCATTTTCTCACATCAATCATGTTCAGCACTTTCTCATGTAATGTCCAGTAATTTTCCACATACTGTTCCCTTACCTTACCTCAGGCCAGTGCTTAGTAAGTGACCTAGTTATTTGATCTAATGTTGATACCCTGAAATAGGTTCTCCATATGTCTTTTTCCCATCCTTCACTCAATCCAGATGGATCCTCTTCCATTTCCTTAATGTTCAAATCCATCCCACTGCACCATTTACCTGTAAGCTTCTTTCTTACTTATCTTTCCCCCTGCTCAGCTGATCCACTTGTTCCATGGATTAGGGACATACAGGATGAATACTTCTTTCTCTACTTCCTCCTAACAGTCATAATTTTAAGTCAGTTGCTGGCCAGAAAGAAAGTTGGTGAATCGCAGAAAGACTTCAGCAAAGAGAGGAGTCTCACTGTCAGGCAGCAGCAGAAGGAAGTGTTTATCTCGAGAACAGTGGTGTAACCCTACTTCTTCCCAGTGTCCCTACTGTCTGTTCTTCAGTAGGGAAGTTCAGACTCTGAGGCAGGGGAAGAAATAGTATTGTCTTAAGATTAAAATTCAGGTGTCCTTCACTTGAAAGTGCTTTGAGACCCCCTTTTCCCCACAGATTTCTAAAATTCTCAGCTCTTTGAAGGATTTCAAGTTAGGAATCCAAACCCAGACATATCCAAAATAAACTGAAGCTCTAAAGATTTTGGTAAACAGTGAAATATTACTTATGTACCCCCAGCACAGGGTGGTCCTGAAACAGATACAGCAGTCTGCACTACAGCTTTTTGTCACTTCATATTTACTGTCTACTCAAAGCTAGATCCAACCAGTGCTGCAAGTCTCTGCCATGCTGAGTTGAACACAGCATTCCAACAGCAAGGAGAGGATCTGCAGAGTAGGAGGAGGCAACACAATGTGTTTGGAAGTAGATGTCATACTGATGGGACTACTTGGATAATTACAGTGAGCAGGGAAGCTGAAGTGATAATATAGGCATCAGGATGACTCCACTGAATTTGAGATTGTTATATTGTGTTGGGATCCATCTTGTAATTTTCTCCTTTTCAGTGCTCTCTCTCAAATGTATACAGTATAACAAAGACTGGAGAAATTAATTATTCAGATGTCATTAATTTCTTTTGGCTATAAGCACATATCTTGAAAGAAAAGAATTGTTACTTTTGAATGGTCCGTAATGTTGTGGGTTTTGATGATTCAGAACTTTCCAACTGAAACTTAAATCTCAGCTGTACCTATACAATAGTGTATTTAATTTCTTCACCCTGCTTAAATATTCTTTTTTTTTTTTTTTCAACAACCAGTGCATTTTTTTTGCATTGGGTATGGATTTACCTCTGCAGCATGTACTTCCTTGTGTCATGTCAAAGTGGAGCAGCCATGAGATGGTTCTACCTCTTATTTGGATGAGTCTACATCCAACCCAAAGCTATGAGAACATCCCCTTTTAACTGCAGTGTTAAGTGTTGTCATATTCTGAACAAAACTGCATTAAAACCCCCACACTAAATCCAAAGTAATGCTGTTCTCTCTTAAATGTGCCTGCAATTTCACTTCCATGAACTTTCTATAAATCAATGTGAACAAATCCAGAGGCACCTAAGTCTTTCAAACTCCATGATAGCAGAGTGTTCTGAGACACCTTTCATGGGGGTAACCACGGTATGGTAATGGGCATGGCTGTAGCTTTGCCTACAGCAATCCTGTTTCTTCTCTGAAGTCAGCTGAAAGCTACATCAGGAAACTCCAAAATAAATGGTTCATTGGTAGGCGGGAAAATTGACATTAGCATTGAGTTAGGGGCCTTGGATGAAACAAACTGCCACCAGAGGTTCCAGCGGCCTGGAAGCTTTGATGTAGCTGGAGCAGGGCTCCTTTGTTTTCTGTTTGTAAAAAGCTCCCCTGTGGAGTTTTTGTTTGGGTTGTTAAAATCTGTTTAACTCAAAGAGCTGACAATAAGCACTTGGGAGCAAAACCCTCTCTTTGAAAGTCTTTTTGCTGTTCAACTGCATTGGCCAGCCCTGCCAATTTATAGCTCTGTTAGCTCTCATGCTCCGAAGGCTGCTTAAGCAAACAATTAAGCTTTGCTGAACACACTGAGCACCAGAGTGGCAAAACGTGCACTTTCCCTCTAGCCTAGAAGACATCCAGAGCAAAAACATTTTTTATAGTTACTGTTCCCCTTGCCATGGCATTAGGCAGCTTGAGGGTTCTGGTTTTAGTAGTCAAGGGCAACCTCTACTTACCAAGGACTTAATTTCAGCTGCATCACAGCCCTGAACTGAGAGCAAAGCAAGTACAGCAAGTATTAAAGACAGGTGTCATTTTATCCTTAATGTTCCTTGAGTAAGGCCATCTCTGCTCAATGCCTAACACAGTTCTGATCACTGACCAAGGCTATTACACCTTATCCCTACAGCAACTGGTAGGTGTTACTCATTATTTCCAAACTAAACTGATGTGGTCCATGTCTCATGTTCACAGCCAATGCAGGCTGCATCTTTCTTGTGCCAAGGCCTAAGTGATGGGCACAAATGACTGGCTCACCACTGGCTGCATCTCTTGCCTTTAATCCTGAAGCAGGAGAAAGGTTTATATACAGCACAGCAGCCAGAGAGTATGTATCTGATAAAGTGGTCTGTGCAGCCCAGGTGACCTGTGTGGTGGGATATCTGTTCTTCATGTCAGCTTTCAGATTGGGCATCTCCAGCACAGGATTCAGCCTAAAAGCATGTGCCTGTGCCTGTGCCATCCCATTCCTACCTAAGGCAGCATCACAGAATAAGATTTGGGATGCCTGTGCAAGCAAAAAAAAAATTTGCTCCAAGGTGTATGCCACAGTGTGTATTATCAAAATATACCAGACTGACATAGTGCCTGACTGTGCTAGGTTCAGCGTAACAAAGCTAACAATACAGAACTAAAAGGTAGTCTCAAAAGTTTACTGTTTGTTCTGTTCTGGAAAGTCTTCAGGGAACTGGTGAAATTCCTCTGTAAAACCGAAGCGATTGAAAGATAATCTCTATGAGAACACCTGATTTTACATGAGAAAACATCTTTGGAAGAAAAGAAGCCAAACTTTGACGAGTTTTTCAACCACTTCTAAACAATATCTCCATCTCTGCTAGATTTCAGACTTTTTCTCTCAGCCTGATATATCTAGACTAGTACCATTTCAGCCCAGTTTTATGGCCTCTCCTCCACACTCCTCCCTGCTCCAATCTAGTCAGGTTGCCATGGCTAGAAAGAATGGGCACAGTGTGTAAAGAATGGGCATCTCCTACTTGCTTTGGTACCAGGGCCACTTTTCCCCCTAAAAACAGTAGCAAAAAGAAGTGATTGAGCTTGAACTTTCTATGCTGCAATTCTCTGTGTAAACAAGCAAAAGGGCCCTTGGAGTTCATGCTCAAGCTCCCATACACATTTGTAACCACAGCTAACTGCTTTTACTCTCCTGACAGTTAAAGAACCTATTCCCACTGCAGAAGACACTGGATGGAAAGTTCACTACATAGCAGTTGTTTGAGAAAGAAACAAAGAAGGAATTTTACTTAATAATTTTATACTGCTTTTATCTACCAAGAATGGCAGCACTTTTTAGAACATTTGGAGAAGGCAGGAGGTGTTTTGTGGGAAGTAGTAATGAAAAATTCATGAAGGATTAAAAATAGTTGGATTTTTTGGGTTTAATTCAGAATCTCTTTATATTTCTTTTAGTTTCCTTCCCTATTTTTATTGAATATAAACAAAGAACTTGTTCTAAAAAAGTTAGATGAATGGGAAAGAACTAGAGTGAAATAAGAAATAAATCCAATAATTTCTGAAGTAGGTGGTTAAACTCTAGACCCTATATCTGTACCCAAGTGCTGAAGTGGTATGGTTTGCTCAGATGTTCAGACCATCCACAGATTTATCCACAGTTGCATGGAATTTGTAGGTAACAAATTCACTGACAATCAGTCTATTTTCATTTTTCACCTGAGGCATGATGGCCTGAGACACTGTAGCTGCATTTAGCTGTATCTGAGCCTTTCCCTGAGCCTACATACTGCTTGAAAAAAGTGTTCTTGTAACACAAGGCTGTGGAGACTCTAGGTAAAGGGATAGAGAAGATGCAAGAACAGAGATAACTGATGTTATTCTGAATCATGTTATCTGGAAGATCTCTTCAACTGTAGTCCACAAGATGATACCAAGAGGAGCACTTAAAGAGCTGTTCCCTAGCGCAGGCACCTTAAAACACTCCTACAAACATTCCTCCCAATTTATCCAGACACTTCCAAGCCTTCCAAAAACCTGAAGAAATGAGGTAGCAAGAGAATAGAGAAAATACTGCCACTCCTTAAAGGTATGTAGAGCCCCTACAAGAAGATTCCCAATTCATGCTAAGCCAGGTTTACATGACATCAGTGTAGAGGGTGACAGGAGGATGTGTGAGGAGGAATTTCCAAACTGGAACCTTGTTCTCTGACTATACCTTGGACCTCTGCAGCATTGCCCACTGTGATTAGGTCTGAGAGGAGGTAAGCAAATGTGCACTCATTTTTCTAACTTTCTTCTATTAAAATCAAGTTGTATTTGGTCACAGTGACAAAAAAACCTAGCTATTCTATTTAGTCACAAACAAAAACTAGGTATTGGGTAGTTTCATATAAAGCTGAAGTCAAAAGTCTTCCTTTAATTACTATGTCCCTGGTAACATGTTCAAGGATCTTTACAGAAAGCTACAAAAAAAGAACCATGGCTTAGGTTGCTCTTTCAGTCCCTAAATTTCAGAAAGGTTTCAGGGTTAATATTATTTTTGCTTGTTTTCTTTTTCTCACTATAAATACAATGAGCAGAAAGATGTTGCCATGGTGAGATTTTATAATGTACTTAAAAGCACTTGTTACAGTTATGTACCACAGAGCCACCTTCACTTATGTGTGAATTGTAGACACATGAAAAATCACCCCAAAGAAGTAGAGAGTCTACTGTCTCAGGTGTTTGCAATACTTAGAGCACAGATGTCACAAATATTTTAGCAGCCACTATATTATTTGGAGTCTGGTGCATTACAGCCAGAAAGGGGGAAATGGTTGAGCCAAGTCAATGCACCTCAAGTGGTATCATTATCTGAAGTCCAGCTTTGTAGTAAGCTGAATTAGAGATTACAAATGAAACATAGCACAGAGCTCTTGCAATCCAAGTTAGCCGTTCCTGTGCCATGTGCTTGAGGAAATTTTTTGCGCAGAGCCATGTGAAATGCAGTGGTTTTGCTTTGAGCAGTATTTTGCCACCCCAAAAGGCAGAGCTCTCAGGGATTACTGAGGTATAGCATCATAGATGCTTCTCTCAGGAAAGAAATAGCCTGGGGGCCAGGGCTGAACTTTAGCTAAGTCTGTGCTGCTCTGAAAATAGGCTCTGGAGCAGACACAGCACACCAGGGTCTGCCTCCTGTCCATTTGACTTTCTCCCTGACATCTGGAAGCACACCTGCAGGCACTGTGCCCAGGCACTGCTGGTAGCTTCCTTGTTCTCTTGGCATGCTCAAGCATTTCCCTCAAGTCTGAATTTGAAGGTTCACTGTCTGTATAGCTTTTAAGTCTGAGAAAATTCTGGGGCTCATCTTAAACATGTCACATGGGCTTCTGCCCTGGAATTTCTCCAAGAACTGTAGAGCACTTACATCTCTGGCACACCTGCAGTATGTCCATACTGCTGCTTTGTCTGGGGTTGAGCTGAGCAGCTCTCACTAGAGAGGATAAACTTTAATTAACATCTTTTTTTAAACAAGCATTTTAAGCAGACACAGTAAGGCTTTCTCACTAGCCCCAGAAAGAAATATAACCCATCCTGAGTTTGTCACTAGCTGAAATACGACATCACACCATTCTGAGTCCAGTTGGAAAAGGGGAAACAAAGCTCAAAATAGTCTTTTCAGAGCTGGATACAGTTTTAGTCTGAGGAAGGCTGTGCAACTGCTTGCTTGTTATGTGAGTGCTAGTGTGTGCCAGGCAGTGCTATTGGAAAGAATCAACTCCCTGAATTTCCGAAGAAATGCCTCTTCTAAGGTTATGGCCTCAGCTGTACATCCATGTGAGCTGGGGCAGCAGCACAGGCAGCAGTTCCTGCACGAGGTACCTTCACCTTGGATTTTGGATAGACTGGAGAGAAAGGAGTCACACTAATTCTTTTCCTTTCACCAGCGCTAACTCTTGGCTCCACATCATCCCTATGAGGCAGCCAGCTCAAAATGCCCAAGGACAGAATGAAAAGCCCTGTGGTAACCCACAACCATTCCCTGTCACAATCAGGGCCTTCAAAAGCTCCAGCAGAACTCTGGCAATTTATCCAGAATTTGTGGATGATGTATGGTGACCTGTATCAAACTAAAATCATATATATACACACACACAGCTAATATATCATTATCTACTTTATGACCTATCATATTGTATATCTATTTCTGGAATTTACTGTGATTTCAAAAGGTTTCATCAATTTTTGAAACCAGGATTTCCAGTGTAAACACTGCACTGCTGCTTTGGGAAAGGGATAAAGGTGCTAAACAGACTTAGACTACCAACCTAAAACTGTAACACTTTGCTGCTAATGTTTCTAAGGTTGCCTAGGCTGTATGCTGTATTTTAGAGTTCTGAAATAGTTGAATTTAAAAAAACAATCAAATCACTGGTTACAGTTGCTTTCAATACTTATGAATCATTTAGTTCAAAAGCAGGTACTCAGTTAATGACTGTATAGGATATGCCTCCTGTGAAGATAAAACCTAAACACCAATTATTGTTAATAAGTGGTGTTGCATAGTAAGGTTAAATATCCTCCAAAGGCTTCAAGAAAGTGTAAACCCTCCTGAATACCTGGGATCAAATCTGGTTTCACTCTAAAAGTGACAGGGATTCTACTGTTATTGCAGTCCAGTGACATGAGACAAAAATGTGCTCAAAAGTTAATAGCTAAAGGGATCAAAACTGTAATTTTAGAGGTAGGGATTGTTTTGCTTGTATGTGCTGACTCTGTACAGATATGGTAAAGTCATCACACGTGAGTGCAACCATCCATACAAAGACAACTACTGCTCAGCTACATCCACAGGGGATGTGGCTTTGCTGGTACTCCCATACAAGACAAGTACTGCTTTGTTTTGGGAAACACAAGTTTTATCTTCTGTCTTTTTACTGACTATAATAATGGAATGGCAATTATTGCTGCATAGTAGGTGAAAGACATTACCTATAGCAGATGTGTATAGCAAGGATCTGTTAAAAAATTGCACATATCCCAATAGAATCATTTGACCATTTAGTATAAAAAATGTAGTCTAAAAATTTTGATAAACAAAGGAGTTTCATATAAACCAAAGTTAGAAGTGGTATCTGATGACATGCAGAGAGACCACAATAGGGAGAGTAGCAATAACACTTCCCTCAATTGTCCTGATTCACCCAAATCCACTATAATTTTGATTTTTAAAAAAAAAAGTTAAGGAAATGTGGCTTATAGCTGTGCATTGTTGAATAATATTTTCAGATCCAAACACCCTTTTACACTTTCTGATTCTGTACAGCCTTTGTTTGGTCTGAGTAATCAATTTATAGAGTTATAACAAAACCAATAGAAAGTTGGATCATGTATTTTGAAAGCAACAGGAAAATGTTTTTTAAATTCCATCTGAACACAAAAATGCCAACTAGTAGCAAGAAGAAAACACAGATGAATGAATTAAAAAAAAAGGAGGAAAGATAAAGAGACAACAATGGTTATGTAGAAGAAAACTGTGCTCAGCAGGGTAGGAAGTTTTCAAAAGTTCAGAATTTTGTATTTCTTTATGAAATATGTATAAGCTGTTACAGCCCCTTCCTAGCTGCATGCAGCTGTATTTGAAGTATTAAACCAAGGACACTTTGGAGTTATGAGAGCATAGAAACAGAAAAGATCTTCAAAACTCTGAGCTGATGTATTTTATCTATAGCCATGAGTCTCAGCAATGGATGCATCGATTTTGTATTTTCCCAAACTTTTGAAATAAATCACTTTGGAAAAGGAACCTTCCATACAGCAACAGAGTGCAGTAGTTCTAGCAGGCTGAGAAAGGATCAGGCACACTGCTCTCACAGCCCAGGCTGCACTGTCCTGGCTCAGACCATGGCAGCAATGCCCAGTGCTGCTGCATGCACCACCTGCCAGGTCTCACAGGCAGCTGGAGACCTGCACGGGGTGTTAGTGCAAAACAGCTTCTTCCTCTCATTTACAAACTACCTTCAAATTATTCCCTTCATGTTCTTGACTGCCAAAACCACTGAGGTATGGTGAAATCCAATTACAGGTTAGGATTTTAATAGTCTGTAATTTTAGTCTTACATCTCCCACTTTCTGCATAATCCCTCTAACATGTACTTGACAATGGATCTTTGTTAGTTTGGCTGTGCATCCCTCAGTGTAAAGTTCTTCCTTACAAGATCTTTGCTAATACACTGTCTATGAAAGTTTTCCCTTCTGCTCTTTGAGTGACAGACCCTTTAATGTCTCTTTTTCCTCTGCTGTGGAAGAACAGCACCTCTACAAGGACAGGAAGCCAAGAAATAGCCTTGTGGAAATTATAACAGCAAAATGGAATATAAATATGTCCCAATTGCAAAATGTAAGTCATATTTTAAGAGGACTATACTGTGGGTTTTAAACCAATAACCTCTTCAGACTACTGAAATAACCACATATATACATGCATTCAGACGCAGAAAGAGACAGAAAAGAGAAACACATCATAAATAAAGAAATAAACCACTATCTGATGCATTCACTTCTGTCAATTGCTTGGACTAAAGCGAAAGCAGACACCAGTATTTATGGGCACACTGTCTGTTCTCACTGTGACGTACGTGCGCATTTCTGTACGCGTAATTTCTACACATATGCATTAGATATGTGCCCTATTTTTATCCTGCTGTACAAGCAGAGGGAAAGATAATCACGAAGCCGTTTCCTTGACAAACACAACAGCGAAGACAGGACCATTATCTCCACAGCCATCCGTCTCCAGCGTTATTTGGCACAGACGGCAACGGCTTTCAATATGGCCTTTTTTTCCCCCTTTCTTTCTTTCTTTGCTGTGTTTTAGCAATTTTAAAGTATTTTCACAAGTGGCAGAGCGCCCTGTTTCCCGGCCCCCTGGTTTCCATGGCTGCGGGCTGTGCGGTTGCCGTGGGGATGCGGCGCGGGGCGGTCCTGGTCCCACCCGCGGGGCTGCTGGGGGGGCTGTGCTCTTGGGGATGTGCCACAAGTTTAATTGCAAATCAAGTGGGTTCTTCTTCTAAAGTGACTTACGTGCTTAGGGGATTAAATTTTGCCGGAGCAAAAGAGTTCTGACCACGGGGAGGTCTGGAGAGATGAAGCGAACAAAAGTGTTGCGATGGTTCGGTATCGGTGCAGATTTCTGTGTTGACAGCTTTGCCCATCTCTGTAGTAGTGCTTGAAATAAGGATTACAATGAGTTGCTGCTACCAGAACTGGGCAAGCGAGCACAAGCCTGCTGAAAAGCATATCAAAAAGCAAAAATACTAGAGCGTAGGTTGCACTGCAGCAGCCCTAGGAAACAAAAAGGCTGTGGCACATGGTCTGCCACTTCTGCAGAACTCAGCTCGGAATTAACCTGCAAGGCAGCAACTCTCTCTTGGAGATCATCGCCGAGATGTATGCCAGGCAAGTTAGCATGTGATTTTGTACAATGCACTAAATATTTGGTATCTTCAAGAAATTTCATCTTATCAAACAGCTGCGCAGAGAATCACATGATTCTTTCTTTGCCCTAAGGATTCTTTGTGAGCTCTTCCATTTCTTCCACTAAGTTTTAGTGGATAGTAAACTGTAGATGGATGGCAAACTCTTGGGGAAGACATTACAAAATCAAACGCAATGAGCCTTCAAAATGGCTTGGGACTCCTAATTGCTCTGACAATACTTCTTCTGCTATCAAGATAAGTAATAACAACAGATTGGAAATGCTTTTGAGCAGAGCAAGGTGAAATAACTGCTGCAAAGGAAATGGATAACGAATGCTGCACTAATAGAGGATATCTCAGCTGCCTCTTCTTGGGAAAAAAATTATTATACAATTTCTCCTTCTTACCCAAGTAGACTGATTCAAATAAGAATTTGCATTCACTAACAACAGTCACAATTTATGTCTCCAGCCTTGTTTAGAGATGCCCCAGAGTAAATTGGATGGATAATTTAACTCTTACCAAGAGTTACAAAGAAATTCCATGAAAGCACTGCAAGCCATTTCAACCAGGATGTTGCCAGCCTTCCAGCCATGCCCCACCCCAAGGTCTGGCACAGCTGCATGTGGTTGGAGAAGCACTAGAATACTTAGTTATTTTTTAATTCTTGCTAGCACCTCCCCAGCAGAATTTCTGGGATCTTCTCACTGATTTTGTCATTTCCACTTTGAATGCAAACTGCTGTCCCTATTTGCACAACTTGCAAGACAGATCATTTAATCAGTTTTAGAGGAGTCAACACTGGACAGTTTGAGTTTAATGTAATCTAGTATGAAATAAGAGTCTAATTAATCCTGTATCGATAGAAAGCTTGGCACAATCATTGTATCTGTGTTTCTAAAGTCGGAGCTTTGTTCTTTTTCTGTGTCATATTTTGGCTTTGACAACCCAGTGGAGTTCTTAGAGTCATATTGCAGATGTCCTTTGTGCAACATGACCAGTCTCGAACTCTTG
This sequence comes from Acanthisitta chloris, assembly GCF_000695815.1. Taxonomy (NCBI): domain Eukaryota; kingdom Metazoa; phylum Chordata; class Aves; order Passeriformes; family Acanthisittidae; genus Acanthisitta; species Acanthisitta chloris. The sequence continues at coordinate 368,231 of NW_008688497.1, read as the reverse complement.
CGTTGCCTTTGGAAATCAACAGTGAAATAAATATATACATGTGACTCAGTATTGTAACTGTGACTAGTATGCTAACCTCACTCATTCTTTCTGTCTGTCTATCGTCGTTATTTCTAGGGCACAACACTGTGTGAATTCTAAAAATTGTCCTTGACAGGAGCTGAACCCACACATGCTCAGTTCCTGAAGGAGCAGTGTAATTTCTGGCACCACATCACCAGTTCTAATTATGGAAGAATGAATCTCTTTAGATAAAATGATTGACCAGCATGGTAGCCCCACATGTGAAGTGGACTCAAGCTTAAACTTGGTTGCAGTCTTCAAATTCTGGTGGCTGATCCAAATATTTGATTTTTCCTCCCACCCCCACAACTCATTTTTCCATTTAAGGACCAGGGAGGGGACCTAAAATACCATCAAATACGTATTTCTGACTATGGTCTGAAACCCAGAAATACAGGAAATCTGAGGAGTAGTGGGCTGCAACCCAGATCCTCCAAGTTTTACATAACACTCCCCAAAACTGGGTACTTCTCTGGACATTTTCTAGAGCCTCACGTTAGTGTTTCTTAGGAAATTTAAAGTTGGGAATATGCTCAGAAGCCTAACTGAGAATAGCAAACGCAGGAAAATAAAGCAAATGCCACGCTTGGCAATAAAAATAATTGGTACTTTATATAGCATATTCCCCTAAGTTCAGACGTGTTCATATTTTGATTATAATGGAAACATGAATGGAAAACGGGCAGAGGCTTGTGCTCTTATAATTTTAGTATGCTCTAAAAACAGTTATGAGTGTGTCATTACAGAGGAGAATGATTTGGCTTCACAGACCTTGTCTTCACTCAAAAAAAATTTTTTTTTATTGCAGGGTTAACAAATTAAAGCTTTTATGTGTTATCAAATTTCTGGAGAAACAGACATTCTAAGCCATTAGAAGAAAAGGCAGTTTAAAACCACTGAACAACTTTAAAACCCACCTTGGCTGAAGGTATGGGCTCTTTTTCCAGAGAGAGATGGAATTCTTAAAACTTTGGGAACTGGAGCCTTTTTTGGAACACACACTCTTAATCTCTAAAATGATTGTTTTGAGACCATCCCAGATTTTAACCTGTGTTGCATATATTTTATAACCCTCCACATAAAGTCCTGCAGGTATGTTGCAAGGGCAGCATCAAAATCACTTTAGAAAGCAGAGTCACTATGTTCTGGTAACACTGGTGAGAGTGAGCAGGGAAAAAAATTAGTTATTAATGCATACAAGTATAGCCTATGGAAAGAAAATTCCAATTTTGAGGTCAGGACTAATAAACATGCAGATGTGAATGTAAAAGGGGAAAAAAGGAGCTTTTCTATATACATCACAATGTATTGCCTGATAATAATCTGAATTTTGAGAGAAATTGGCTTCCTGGGCAATCAGGAATGCAATCTTTGCATGAGATCTACACAGTATTGTATTGGTACTGCACTGATAAAGTGCCTATGTATTCCTTCATGCACATAGAGGCTGAAATAAGTCCTGTCTTCTTTATGTACCTCCAGGAAAAGCTTCCTGTAGCCTTATCTATTCATAGCCTCAGTTCATCACTCTACAGGTTGCTCTTTTCTAAATGTGGCACATGACTAAAGCCCAGGGAAGCAGATGGGGTTACTGGTGCTGGTACTACTGAGCTTTGCTGTAAGTCCCAGGAGGAGGAAAAGAATTACAACAGACATAATTTACCTCCTTTTTACACCCCCCTAATTTTTTTATGCATTCATAAGTTACCTTCTTTTCTGTCAATTATATACAACAAACCTCCTAGAAATTAACAAAATATCTTCCAGTTCTGTTGGGAAAATTAAATTAATAAGAATAACCAAAATAAATAAACCCCAACATTGCCAGCCAACAGAGAATAAGGTAAGTCCTCAGGAAGCACTCTGAAGCCTTGTGGGACAGGTTTGTGGGACAGGTTTGGTATCAAGGCCCAGCCTAGAGGGAATGTTACCAGCTGGCAGGTTAGAGGAAACCAAAAGGGATAACAAAACATTCATGGCACTAAATTTTAATGTCACTTGGCATTCAAATACATCAAACGTATTTATTTGTATAAAGGTCTAAATATTTAATATCCTCTTATCATGGAAAGAAAATAAGCTTCGCTATGATATCAAATAATATGTAGAACAACTCCAAATTCACTAGTCACAAGAATGGAATTAAAATGCCTTCTGTTTGCACAGTACAGTAGAATATACTAAGTTTTAAGTTGCTGTGATCAGTAATGGAAATAGATAGAAGTAAAACATATTTGACAGTTCTGCTACATGCACACACCAAGAGCACTGCAATGCATAGCTTGGAAGTCTGGATGGGACAGGAAGAGCAGCTAAGCTATATTAGTCAGGACTATCCCACCCAGGTCTTTAAGCAAAGCTATGAATCAGGTGCAGGAACTCATGTAAATGTTCCACTTCCAAAGAGGCTGCAATGAAAATCAACATGAAACAACTACAGCATTAAAAAATGTATTTCATGCACAGGTCCCATTCTCTTAACCATGGTTATAAGGCAATCTGTGAAATAATGAGTAGCAAAGTAGCAAATATTTTTTTCAGCAGGGAAGTGACTGCTCCATGTGGCTCTGAGTGCCTTTCAGCACTTCTACTCCATATATTTTAAATGTCTTTTTTTTTTTGCAAACTGTGCAGCTTCCCCTGTTCTTCAGCAATACACACTGCATGAAGAGCAAAATCATTGCTGATGGAACAGTCTCAGCTATTACTTTAGCTATTGCTTCATTAATAGAAATTTGCCTATATTATTCTCTACTTGCATGTCCATCATGAGAATGTGAAGAAAGTCTTCCAGCTTTCTCTTCCTAAACTTTTATTTTCAACTTGCCTAAATGCAGCATAAGTGTGGCAGATATTTTAATTACTGACAGTCTTGAAGTTGAAACAGCATGAGACGAGGAGTCAAGATATAGAAGGGTGAGATGGTCAGAGAAAGTACAAAGACTTTATGCAAATATTACTGAAAGGGAAAAAAGGAGATCAAACAAAATTACTCAAGCAAGATGCTTCCACATTTGAATGATGTACAGAAAAGAATTAGCAACAGTCCCCTTAATTTGTCACTAAATTACTTTAGATAATATTTTTACGCCAATTACATCACTCTATAAGCAATTGGTTTTTTCCAGAGGACTCACAGTCTCCAGTCAATATTTATTCCAGTTGACATTAGGCTGATCTACTTACAGTGAACGACACAAGAGATCAAAGGGAAAAATAAAAACACAGCCCCCAAGAAAACCAAACTAAATCAACCTCCGACTGATCAAAGAACAGTTCTGGCAATGGAAAGTCTCTTGCACAAGGCTGCAGAAATGACTGCAGCCAATCTATCCTACTGCAGGAGCACATCAGTGGTGTGATTTCAAGTGCCCCCAAGGTTTGGAGCCTGTAGCACAGATGCAGGAGGCTGCACGGCCTGGGCTAAAAGCTGAGCAGTAACTTGTATCACCTGCATGACAGGCAGTCACCTCCAACAGGCATGGACCAGGCTGCAGTAGGGCAGCTGCTTTTTCATTGTGCTCAGCAGCTTCCTGGACTGAAAGAGAGGGTGAGTGTTGTGATCTCTCATTTGCCTATTGATGAGGAGTAACCCCTCTAGAGGATTCTGCCACAGCAGCTGAGGAATAGCTAAAGCATAATTTTTTCACTGTTTAAATGAGTAGACATGAAGTGAACACTGTTCTTCTGGTGAAATGATTCATTTTCCAGTTCATAAAGAGAGAAAACAATAGTAAGAAACATCCAAGACTGATGGATTCATTAACAGAGTGTTTGGAGGTTCTGACATTATCAGACAGTTAACTGAGCAGTTCTCCAAACTTCCCAATGCCATGAGTCAGATGTGGCAGCCCAGTGTTTCTGGGCAGCACCCTCTGGAACTTTTGCACTTGAAGACTGAAGTCATCAGTTAGAACACAAAACTGAAAACAGTTTTTTCATGTATTGACAACCACTGCATGTGGCTGCCATAAACATTCTGTGTCATTCTTCCACCCAGAAGACTGAGCAGATGACTAAGATCTTACCTCCCTTGTATGAATTACATTCTATTTCACAAGCAAAAAACCCACTTAGGCATGGAAAGGGAAGAAAAATCCATGTCTTTACCAGAGAATCTTCTTTTTGTTTTTCTGAAAGCAACAAAAATCTCTTAGAATTAGCCACACATCTGGTGCTGACAGACCAGGTTAGAAGAGACTGCTAAAAGGAGCTGGCTGGAGTTCCAGTGAACAATAACCAGACAAGGGGTTGACAAAAAGACAGAAAGTGACTTCCTGAGCTGCATCTCTTGAGATCTGTAACAGGGTGAGAACCTGAGCAGCAGCCACAGCAGATGTAAGAGTCTGTCCAGCCCCAGCAGCCTCAGGAGGGTGGAGAGCAGCAGCTGCAGGGGTTCAGTGGAGCCTGGACAGCAGCAGTCTCTGGCTTTTGGGTCACTGCTCTGCAGTGAGCTCCGTGGGGAACACCAAGCAAACGAGTGAATGGCAAGCTGAGAAGACTGAGACCTAAATCTTTGGGGCACTTAGCATATTATAGACTGGTTATTGGAAAAGGAAATTTTCTGTGGTGGAATAGAAGGACAAATAGAGTAAAAAACATCAATGGTGATATTCCCCAGATTCAGCCGCAGTGGAAACAGCAGTAGATGATTTGCCTGTGGTAAGAGGTAGGGCAGTCCTTCAACGAGCTCTGTGTGCAGCATTCCCACACATGCTGACTTTATAAGATTGCTTTCTCCCAGTGGCAATGTCACAGGTCTCCTCTCAAATGTATACTTCACAAAAACGAGCACGAACCCAATAGTTCATAATTGATTATGATTCCATTAGGAAACAGCAATATCTGCAAGTCTTACATAATCTAAAGACAAATCAATTCTAAGTATATTAATACTTTTAACACTTCCAAATTCCGAGTTAAATGCTTTGCAAATTATGAAATCCTCATTTAATTACTTTAATAAATCTTGTTTACAGATTACTGGGAAAATCAGTGAAAACTAATTCACTTTGACTGTTCTGTGTGCAGTGCTGACAAAAATAGAATGAATTTCTTTTTACTATGGCCTGTAAAGTGGAGAAAAAAAGCTTTAATTGAATATAATCACAATATGCTAGCAGCACATGTTATTTTCCCACTATTATAACTTGATGTTTTTAAGTTTGAGCAAGGAATGCCTTTAATGGGAAAGGAGTTTAGTTCCATTTATTATGGAAAACAAATGTTGAATATCAACCCGGTAACATATTTTATTTTAGCTTAAAAGATTTGTGTTTTAAACAGTTTTCTGTCTTACTGTATCAATGTCCAAGATATTTACTGCATGAGTTCATCTGTTGTAATCATTTGTTAATGGCTAGTGATCAAAATACAGAAGGATTTGGCCCAGTGTGTTCACAAAACATTGGCAGCCCCTGGGCCATACAAACCAGTTGAACAATTTGATCTTGACTCTCCAGAACCAATGCAGCAGAAAGGCAAGGATGCCACTGAAGTGTAGAAGAAAACCAGTACATGCCTGTGAGTTGTTAATGACATTCTGTCATCAACAATTTCCCTAATTCACCAGTTTTGTCTTGTCCATATTCTGAATTGTCTACAGGCTTCTAAGAAAATGGACAATTTCTCTACTTTAGTAACTAAGCATGTGGGATAAGTACATCAGTTACATGGTGATGTAACTGATTCTGAACCTTGGGGTCCCTTTTAAGGTCGCTAGAGCTCACCACATTCTACAGGATTCTCATTGGCATTGCTGGAACAAATACAACCCTGTAATCCTTAGAGGAATACAGCACCAAGTTGCATGTTGATTATAGAACACAAGGACTATTTTCCACTCTGGCTCATTACTGCTTTTCCTTCTGGAGCTCAGTTAAGCTGAAATGTGCTGTACATGGCATAGCACAGAGACAATAAAAAAAAGTTTAACCATATGTACATCCATAAAACTCAAGGACTGATCCAAGAAAACCCAAATTCCACTGGCATTCTTTTCAAATTCCTTCCTGATACACGAATTAACAGCTTACCTAGGGACCCAAGGATAGACAAGCCCCCTCAAACAGAAAACAGACTTGCCCAGCAAAATTAACATGCATTACCTCTCCAGTAAATACCAGTATGAATCTCATGGTATGTGAGGGATGCCTAAGGACAGGAAACTTAGTCATCTGTTTATACTGACACTCATCAAGAAAATACCTTCCAAATCTCTCTCTCTCTTTCAAAAGGTATAATTTCTGTTGTCATATCTTTCAGAAAGGAGGATCTCCACTGTAATAGCCTTTGTCATTTCACAGTCACGTAGACACTCTCAGAGTACATAGATTCAGAAGACTGAATCTTTCAATTATTGTCTTCTGATTTAAACTATTCAGTTATTTCAGCTGTTGACTTACAGTTTGTTACTGACCTAGTTCCACCTGAAGCAGATCTCTTGCCAGCACCATCTTTCTCAGAAGTGCTCCTTTGGACAGCTTCATAAGAATAGTTATGAGTACAGTGGTTTCTTTCAGTGTATTTGGAGATTATTTCAGCACATGGAAGGTTGTTTGTATAAACAGAACCAGTCTTCAATCAATAGCTGACACATTATTGTATGTAGTAGGGCACAGCATACACACATGGTGTGTTTCCTAATTACTGCACAGTACTATTAACATCACCCTGGCATGTGCAGTATTACAATTCAAAAGCATTTTAAGCAGTCTCATTTTCGTTAGGCTTGGCACAGCTCTTTTCTTTTGAATCCTGAAATCTGAACCCTGATCTGAGGAAGTGAGGGCTGTGGACATTTCCATTGTTCAGCAGTGAGAAACAGGATTTACATTCAAACGAGCCAAAAGAGGAAGAGAAATGGCCTATAATTAAGACAGTGCATACAGAGTTTCATTGCTAAAGTCTCTAAAAGCTGGTGATATTTTAAAGGAATATGCAGCCAAAGAGAGAGTTCAAGCATGTTAGAAACTTTCCAGTTAAGTTTTTGCCACGATGCTCATTTTAAGTGACCCAGTTGGAACTACTGAGCCTAACCAGGCTAATTCCTGCGGTGTAGATGAGGCTAAGAGCTGAATTCTGTTAACATGATACAAAAATTACCTGCACTGACCTGATGGCAGTCTCTGTGAGAGCTGCCCCTGGTGCTGTTACTGAACTGAAAAATTGGGCTCTGCAAACTAAGCGATATTCTGGTATTTAAAACATCTGGCAATGATAGATATCTGTTGAGTGGAAGTTGGAGCTTTGGGAAATAAAGTTCTGAAACTTGATGTAAAAGGTCATTCTCTTGAAAAAATGTTAAATCTGAGAAGAAAACTCCATGAGGACTCTAGAGGTAGAACCATTATCACAAGCCTGAGTGATCAAAATTGTCCAGAAAACAGAAATTTGTCCTAAGAAACTGTAAGGCTGCTTTGCATCTGGAAGGGGGAAGAGTCACCATTGGTCTGCAATCATATGTCAACATATTACCTGGTGCTGTGAAGAACATTGACTGTGACATTCAAGGAATTAAGGAGAATTTGAAACAGTAACAAGAGTGTAGGTATTTATGTGTTGCTATTTTATAATCTTTTTATTCCTATTTTTTTCCTTTCTGCAGCAGGCAGTGTGATGTCTGTATATGTGTGGTTTTGGTGTAAGGCTGTGTGAGTGCATTCTGTAAGCTACCATAGTAGAAAGGGCATGATCTTTTAAAGGAGCATTTTATATACCATTACTCAGGTATTTCCCTTCTCCCTGCCATCACTGGAAACACAGGATTCTCACATTTATTCACTGATTCTTGCAGAATGAACCTGAGTGATTAAAATGTCCTGATTAATTTCAATGATAGGCTATAAGACTTTTGTAATAATATTTTCCTTCTATTCAAGGATTATATTGGCTTGTTTGACCTTCTCGTGGAGACAGAGTTGAAAAGCTTTGGATGTTTTTAATAATCATTGCTTCTGATTTCAGAACCTGCAATACACAAAATACCAACTGAATCTCTTAATGATTGCTCAGTCTGTGCACTGAGCCAGTGGGCTCTGAGGTTATTTTGCCCATGGATAGTGGGTGAGAATTTGGTATTTTCTTCCTCAATTAAAATCCTATAGACCTGCCCATTTCCATATATTGCCAGTTGGAAGCCCACAGGTAGAACCCAGTTCCCATCAGGCTTTGTGTAGCCTAATAAAAAGTAAAAGAGTTTGCCAACACATTGGGCAGTGTCTGGGACAAGTGGGCTCTGAGGTTATTTTGCCCATGGATAGTGGGTGAGAATTTGGTATTTTCTTCCTCAATTAAAATCCTATAGACCTGCCCATTTCCATATATTGCCAGTTGGAAGCCCACAGGTAGAACCCAGTTCCCATCAGGCTTTGTGTAGCCTAATAAAAAGTAAAAGAGTTTGCCAACACATTGGGCAGTGTCTGGGACATTGCCCATCGTGCACAGTGACATTCTGCTCAGGGCAAGTCTATGCTCCCTGACTGAAGTGAGTAGGACTGCAGCACACAGGCCACAGTCCTGCTTTTATCTTGCTATACTTCAGAAATAAACACAGGCATAGCTAATAAATTAAAAATACTAATTCTAAAAAAATGGATGAAGAAAACTATTCAACACATTCTTTGACAACTGTGAAACTTCTCAGTCCTCAGGCAATCTCAGTGGGACAAATCCTTGCAGAAACTCTCCTGTGTTTCAGTTAGATCAGATTATCCTATTCCCAGTGTGCAATTTCCCAGAACAATACTACACATTTGTTCTTTTTTATTCACTTTGATTCTCTGCATGAAAATATTGCAGTGTTCCTAAATTACATGTTTGCTGTTGCAGAAAAGCATTATTTGCTCCCCTTGTATAATCCAAAGAATTACTCCATCCAAGTTAATCTCAATTATCAGTGTTTTCTGAAAAACAGTATTGGGGAGCTCTGTGTGAATTGTCTCTATGATTCTATCCTTTTGGTTACAAGCTGGTTTTCTAGCTTTCTGTGCCTTAAATTCAGACTATGATATGTCTGAAGGTTTTTTTGCCCTTGATCCAAACTTTAAAAGCAAAAAGATGCTTTAAAGAGAACATAATGTTTCTATTGAAAATGCATTAGCCAAAAACAGCATTCAGTTCTTTCTTATGTAGACATGTTATTCTGCTTGGGCTGAAATGAATAAAATGTGGAAACAAATCTGTCTAAAAGGTTTGTAGTTTTGCTTGCTTATCCTTGACTGTACTCTAAATTCCAAGAGTTTTGTTTTATATACAAACTGATCTGCAGGAAATTTCGATTCAAGTAAACTTGGGTATGTCAAGACATTAGAGTTCATGTTTTCTACACAATACACTGGAATGGGTCTCAGTCCTGTCCTGGTCAGAACCCATCAGGGAAAACAATGACCATGACAAAGCTTTTCTTGGAGTGACGTGTTTGCAGCATGCAGGAGAGGAAAAGGACCTCTGTGGTGGATGCAATACTCCTGCTAAGGATTAATACTCCCTTGTCAGGAGTGAAGCAGCAGTTCTGGTTCTTTGTGCTGCACTGTAAGCAGCTTAGGTGCTCTCTAACCCTGACACCAGCTAAGCACCCTGACAGCCAGACTGACACTTGTCATGCTCATCTATAGCAGGTACTTCAGTCACATTTGAGCATGTTGAATATATTTAAAAAACCTTTAATTGTTTCCACTTTCAAAAGAAAAAAGTGCTTTCAAGCAAATGTTAGTGCAAATTAGTGTTGGGAAATGTGGGCATAGGAAAATTAAGTAAATGGTCTGTTCATGGTAAGTGTACAGCAAAGACAGCAGAGAAAGTGGTCTGATGTTTTGATCACAAAACCATTCATCCCTTCTCATAGAACACCATCACTCACTCATCTAGATTTGGCTATCATTGTTAAGAATAATTCATTCCTGAACTTTGAATGCTTCTTGCTGAACTCAAAGCTAAGCCCCCATCAAAGAGCAACGGAAAACACTGAGACAGTTTGTTCCTTTAAATCCTTTCCTAATACATGTTTATATCTGAATCATCCTACTTTTCATTTCATTCTGCAGCTCTCACAGATGCTACCTGTTGGTGGATTTATGGTAATCCCATACATTATTAACAACTCTAGTATTTTTCAGCAAATGAGTTATCAAGTATCATGGTATTTGGAATAACATGGTGCAGTATGTTGGAACATCCATGTGCTCTAGGGTGGCCCTGTTTGAGTACAGAGGTTGGACCAGATGACCCATTGTGGTCCCTTCCAACCTAACTGATTCTGTGATTCTGTTTTAGGAGCTGTTGATCTTCCCGTGTGACACTGTTTCTTCCATTGACATTGGACCAGTGGTACATAGACATTACTTGCATTTAGTTGCTATGACCACTGTATATTTCAATAGCACAGGAGCAGTCAATCTGCTCACATGAGGTACAAAGGGACTGGCACCAGTCCATTCTGCACTGCTACTTGGCTCATCATAAGCAAGTGCACAAAAAGCACATCCTACAGATTCCCTTAAAATTGAGCAGACCTTCATCTTTATCATCATTCCCTCTTGAGTGGTGTCCTGCTGGTTTATACCAGTAAGTTTCTTTGTGCATTTTTCTCTCATTGTGGAATATGAGATAGTTCTTAGCAAATAACTGCAGTTATACTTTTAAAGGGGAAGGGAATTATTTTACTCACTAAAAAGATGGAGCTGAAGGTAAGTTATCAGCTCATGTAAATCAGTCAAGCTCCATTAACCTCAGAGAAATTGCATCAAATTAGCCAAGCTGAGGACCAGACCCTTAATTATTCTCTCAGTAATAGGCTTTGACCTTCTACCTTAAAACTACAGCCACTAGACAGTTTTTAAGCCTCAGCTTTTCATAAGGAACTGGGATTTCATTCAGAGGAACTCAGACATTAAATGCAAATTAAAACATGTATTGAGGGTTCTCACTATACACTTCAACCATCTAATGCAACATCTAGACTTTTCATTCTTGCTTAGTTGAAAAATAATTTCTTTCCTTACCTCTGCTGAAAATAATTGAGGCTGCTTCTTTAACCTTATTATTTCTGATTATAAACAACAGTAACAGAATTTTGGTGTGCGTAGATTTAAAATACCCATTTACAAAGAAACAAATGCTTTAGCCTAATTATTTAAAATAAATTATCATGGTCCTGTTTGCTTTTCAGAAGGAAATGTCTCCTTGTATTCCTTAGAGGAAATAGTCAATGCAAAAACCTTAACTAGTTAGCAGTGGGCAAAAAGAATAAGTAATTCCCAAAGGATTATACTTCAGATACTTTTTTAAAGATCTAAAAGCCCTAATGGCATCAGATAAATTTCCAAATTATCAAGTTCTTTAGGTAACAGTGAATTAGAGGCTACAGAGTGTTCAGGTGTTCTAGGCATCTTCTATGCTGGACTGCATGTTTTAAGGAAATGGTGCAAGTCCATTCCCTTCTGCATTTCCAGGTTGCCTCTCTGAGCCAGGACCTGGGTTCCCTGACCACCCCCACCACACTCATGCTAATTCACTCCCAGATTTCTTTCCCAAGTGACTAACTGGTTTTATCTGACAGGACACCCCAGCACAGATGCTGTTGTGGTATTTTGCTCTATAATCCACCAAACATACTGATCCTGCCATGTTCTGCTCACTCCTCCAAGGACAGTTTCTCAGTAACAGTCCTTGTGTGCTCACAGCTTGGTGAAGGACGTATAGTACACACCTGGCAGCATACAATAAAAGGACAGTCTTAAGAGCATTTCAGGCACTTTGAATGCAAAAGACGTATTAAATAGTAATTATGTCCCCAGGTCATAAGAGATCTGCATAGGAACCACTTGATCTGCTTCTGCTAAATAAATGAGGTCTGAGCACTGCTCCCTGGTGCCAGTGCCAGTGGCACTCAGCAGCTCACGGCTACACTGGGTAGAGCTACTCAGCTCCAGAGCAGAGGAGTCAGAGAAAACTAGCTGGAATGGTCTCTGAATTAGGGAGCAACATGATTGCTAGGAAATGGAGCAATCATGGGCTAGTGCCCTGACTATTTTCAAGTGCTATCCAGGATAGATAGTGTTAGTTTAACCCAATGGTTGCTAGTGCTGAGCGTGGGGACATAATTCAGCAGCAGTGGTCCAAAAGGACAATACAGAAACAGCATATAAATAATCAGAGATGTGACACATCCACTAGGACCACTACTTATACTAATTTAGTGCATATAAGCCATGAGCTCCTACTCTGCCCATCAAAGCAGTTACCCACTCTTCCAAGAGCAGTGTACACTAAAAGCTAATTAGTGGCATGACGCATTTGAAACCAAAGTCATCATTTATGTTATGGAGGAGCACAAGACAGCTGTTTCTTTTGCAAACCATAAACATGATTTCTCTCTTTTTCTTTTGATAAGGCAAAGAATAAGAGCATAAAAACTCTTTCAAGATTTGAATGCTAAATTCAACTAATATGTTTCTGAGAAAGGATAATTCATGGTTTAGAGAAAAGAAACTGGACTTCAGCAAGGCAAAACAAAGTTTCTGATATTTGCAACTATCATTTAAGATGGAAAAGTCAGGACCTGTTAGAAATGTAGAGTGGATAAGAACTGCAGGTCATCCTGAAAGCAAGTATCAGGCTGTGGGGACTTTACATGGAGAATTCCTCCAGAACCAGTGTGAAGGTTGAGCTTAATCGTGTCATCAACAAAAATATAACAAAACTAGGAGTGTGCCTATTGAATCTGCAGATGACAAAAGGTGAGAAGCAGATGCCGTGTGGGAGACAACAGTATTTTGCAAGAAGCATGATCTTGACGATTGAAATTATAAAAATCAGACAGATTCTGCCAGTATTAAATAGAATGTCAGTACCTGGAGGCTAATAAAAAGTTCTGCTGAAATCTAAGGGCTATTAATGACATAGGATGAAGTCATGCTGTGGTTCAAAGCACAAATAGGCTTCCTGGTTACTACTGATATAACTCTGGTCTTCTGGTTCTGTGCCAGCAAGATACACTAATTTAAAGTGCAGCAAGTAAGGAGGACAATGTGAGAGTTCAAGGAAGAAAAAAATAATCAGCTTCACAGAATAAGATTAAAAAGAGCTGGTGTGGCAACCCAAGCAAAGTGACAGTTAAACAAGAGTCAAAACTGCTTTTGGCATAAACACATTGGAGGGAAACACCAAGCAGAAGAGCTTTGGGCTGGTACAAGTGCAAACTGATGCAGATTGGCTTTGCATATATAGAGTTTGCAAAGAATAGATTTCTAATCATGCAAGGCGTGAGTTCCCAAACCAATACACCTAGAGGAATAAGGAAAGCAATTGGCTCAAAGCAAATGTGAGGCATTTATACCATAGTTGCCTGAGAAAGTAAACAACTGGATTTGATAGTCCAGAAAGTCCTGTCTAACCTTATTTTCCTGTTCCTGCTATGGTAATGCAGTGATGAGAGAGACGGTTTTGTTTAAATGCTGGAGAGTACTTGTGATATATAAAGGTCTAAGTTCATGTCTAAAGTCTTGATCATAAGAAAGAAATTGTGAAACACATCCTGTTTAGAAGCTGGAACTCTCTTATAAACACACTTGGATCGATACAAGGTTATTTCACTCCTAAACTAAACTGAACAGCAGCAACTTCTTGTCAGGACAAATTAAGTAGAGACAAAGATCTACTAGTTCATGCATCAGCTGTGTATGTGTTTCTTACTGATTCTCTACTTACTAAAAGCCAAAATAGCCCAATATGAAATGGAAGCTGTCAGGTGGTTTATGCCCAAAATTCAAGTCAACCTTGAAGTTTGTACAGAATGTCCTCCACATTTAAGCTCTATGTATTTTGAATTCATAGCCTGCTTGTTGAGGGAGAGCATCAACTGGCAATAAACTCTGCTCCTATTTTTTATTCTACTCCTGCAGTAGCTGCAGAAGGTACCTCGATTAACTAAAGAAACTACCCTGACATCATCAGTGTAAGCAGGAAAGCAAAGAGGAATTACATGCAATTCTAAACAGCATCTGACACCACAAATTGTCTCTACAGGAAGAAACCCCTAGGGATGTCTGTAGCACAGAGCAAGGATCCTGAATCAGTCCTGATGACGCAAGCCCTGGGACTAGAAGGAGTTGTAGGACACTGGTGTGAAGCAATTAGCCACAATATGAAACACAGTCTATACACCTTTACGCAGTGCCACACTAGTCTAGAGTCACAGAGGGTTTAGTGTGAGCTGATACTCAGAGATACCTCTGAAGATGTGTGGATTTTGAAACTGAGCTTCAGTCAGTGAGGGAAACACCTACTGAGTTCAAACAAGGGAAATTTTGCACTGGGATTCCCCTTCTGTTCTTCATTTGGAATGTGTAGCTTGGGTTATTATCCACAGGTTTTCATGCACAGGATCTACTTGTCTGATTAGGAAAAAAATGGTTTTTTGGAATATTGCTTGATCACTGCTCACAAGAGAGGAAGTGGAAGTCTGATTGGTGACTAGCCAGGAAAACCAGTCCCTTTTTCATACTGCAAGGGTTTCTTAGGGAAGTTGTTACTTACTGTCAGACATCCATTTTACCTTCTTTATGCTCAAAAAGCAGTTTTCTGTACGTCCTTTGGGAAGCTGTGTAAGTATGAAGCAGAAAAAAGTTCCTGCTGTCCCTGCTGCAAGGAGTCCCAGGTTGGGGCAGAGGCAGACTACAAAGAAAATTTCTAGCATAGTATTTGTTATGTTGTGTTCTAAAAAGCAATATAATTTCCCTCTTGCTTCAGGCTTGCTGAGGAAACAGCAAGAAAGAGAGAATAAAAAAACCCCCACCCAAACACCAAAAAACCCAAACAGAGGTTTAACAGAGGAAAGCCACACTTGACAGATAAATTTAGGGACAAACTAAATGAAGAGCAGAGGTACCAAGGGGGGGAACTCAACAGAATTTCAGAAAATGCCGACAGAAGAAATGAACATTTATCAAATAGAAAACATCACTCTGAGACAAATTAACAGATATTTTGTTTCTACTTCCCTGCGATGCTGAGTTAATTAACTGTACCTAAGCAATTCACACTACACAGATCAGGACAGGGACACTTTTCCTCCCTTCTCTTGAAACTGCACTGTAAATAGGAAATGCAGATTCAGAGGGAAATCATGACAGTGATTAAATGTGTAAGTTGGGCACTTTGCAGTAGGGAGCTGTTGATGTAAAGGGTGTCAGGAGCAATGATGGATTTCTTATGCAATAAGCTCTGTGCAGTTATCCATAGCTGAAGTTAAGCCAGAACAGGTTCTGCACTGCTCAGTTCACAGTAGAAGGTCAGGAACATAAACTGGCCTGAGAACAAGCTAGCATAAAGAGTAACTAGGCTAAAGAAGCACTAACATGCCTAAGAATCTAATTTACAACTCTTTTAAAGACATTTTATATTAATAGAGCAGTCTAAGGGGGCTCTAATGTAAGAAGGTCCTGTGTCTCAGACACTATTTCAGCTCATGCCTCTATACAATAATAAATACTTAATTACCTCCATGGTTGTTTTGGGGCCTAATTAATAAAGTGTGTAAAGTGCTCTGAGATCCCTTGGATGAAAGCAGAGGAGAACAAAGTACTAAATGTGTTGAGTGAAACATAATGTTTTAGAAACCAAAATACAGAAGAAGGATACCAAACCCATAGGTATGACATACTTGCCACTTTTCATATCCTGTTGCTTTCTCCACTATGTTCTCTTGTCACTTAACTCAGACTTACATGGTTGAACAATTACTTCTAGTACAGTTGCACATTATCATCTCAGAGGAAAGAGCAGCTCAGGTATATTCAAGCCTGTAAGTGTTGCATGTAGAAATAAATATTTGGAAAGCCAAGGGCATAGGATTGTTGAATGTGAAGGCTTTTGTTTTGTTGCTCTGCATATTCTCTATGTACTCATGCATAAAGTCCACAGGAGAAAAAGCCTAATTCCCTGGACTGACACCTGCCTTGGCACTCCTGCTGCACCAAGAGGAGGAGAGATGTGTTCTCTTTCCACTGGAATCTGTTGGAGGGGAAGTGCCTTCCCCAACCTTTAGTAAGGTCATCAAAATCATTCCTTTCAGTATAGTTTGCTTTCCCACCCCTCAGGTTCTTTGGTCCTGTTCTCACAATTTGAATTAGCAACTATTTCTATGACCTCTTATCTCATAAATGTAGCAACCTAAGACATTTTCTAAAGATTCTTAAAATTTGTAGGTTCTTTAATTTTAAGAAACAAGCTATATCAGAGGAACATATAAAGACAGACAATTCTGGGTCACCAAGGCCAGGATGTCTATGTATCTAACCATCCACCTATCTAAAGAAACACAGCTCCATAAAAGCCTGAACAATGAATAAACCCCCCCAACAACATCAACAAAAAACCCCACCTATTTTTTACATTTTAATAAATGCGCCTATCTTATGGTCTTGTGTGTATAAGAACAGTCCCTGTTATAAATGATCCTATCAGCTCCTGTTACAAAGTACATCAGTGTGATTCAGCAGAGGTGAAAGGAACAGGGAGTACCAGGGATAGACTACACAGAGCAGCTTTACATCACACTGCCAAGGTCAGCCCCTTTGGGGGCTGCTTGAGCAGCTGTGATGCCATGTCTGCATGGGGAAAGATAAGCAGGAAAGCAAAGCAGACTTATTTGAATAGCAATGTAATTTTAAAGTATCTTCAATACAGCCTTGAGTTCATGTGGATCCTGTAACTCAGAAGTAAAGCTTTAGTTTGAGGAAAGTTTAAGTCAAATGAAATTTACTTGAATTTGTTTCTGTTGACAATATCACAGAAATGGATACTTAAACTAAATGTATGAATACTGCAGTAAATTAAATTGGTTTAATTTTGCTTATGTGAACCTGTCTAGACATGTTTTTAACTTCTACCTCTGCAGTAAACATGTAGAACAAAAGATCTTTTTCAATCTTTCTATGTAGTTCTGAATGTTTGAATAACAGTAGGAAAAGATGGAAGATGTTCAATGACCATTGATATGAACTGTTTTTGGGGAAGGCCTGATTTGTAAGAGGTCTGTAATTTTGTAGGTGAAACTCTGTGTTGCCAAGTCTATTAAAGCCAACATTTTTGTCCAACACTAAATGCAGACTCTGGATACCACACAAAACCACAGCCCCCCAGAGAGTAAAACCTGAGTCACTGAAAAAATGCAGCTTGAGCCTCCTCTGTCTATCAGAATAACTGCAGAACCTCTGCTAAACAATATGCTCTTGTGTGAGAATGGACAGAAATCATCAGCCATCACCACGACTTCTCATCAAGAGAGAAGGTTGTGTTAAAGATTTCACACTGTGCACTGGACTACTGGCTAAATTATATGGGCTTGGTCACTTCATGGCTTTCTGACCCTTTCTATAAGACAAATCTGCTGTCTTGCCAATAAATGTTTATTTGTCTTGGTATAAAATAAGGCAGTAACACAGAGAGGTGAAGCAGTGAGAGGGCAGAATGCAGGAGCACAGACTTGCAGGAAGCACCAGAGCCCCAGCCCCTCCTTCCCCAGAGACTCCCCCAGGGGGCAATGGATCCATTCTGATGGAGCATTTAAGA
The DNA here is from genome assembly GCF_000695815.1 of Acanthisitta chloris. NCBI lineage: Eukaryota > Metazoa > Chordata > Aves > Passeriformes > Acanthisittidae > Acanthisitta > Acanthisitta chloris. Next base: position 350,597 of record NW_008688497.1, on the reverse strand, counting down.
CCAATCTCAGCCAGACACACCTTTGTGTAGCTGACACATTACAGAGAAACGTTTTGGAGCCATTCCAGAGTTTTCAAGTAACTGTTTAACAGCGCAGAGTAGGTGCAGGATACTTTCAGAAACAATGATGAAGTGTAAAGCTTTGCTAAACCTAAAAAAGATGAAGTATCCTTCAGTTTTATTGCATGGGCTGAGTGGGAAAGCTTTTCTCTTGCCAGCAGTCTGATCCCATGCTTAGTGAGGTTCACTGGGCAGTTTATACATTCGTAGTGAATGATCCTTTATAAAGAAAAACTCTGTGTTCCCATTTACATTGATTTGAATGAGAAATAAGTGCTATAATGAGGTTAATGCAGAACTCTGGAAAAGTGTGTATGGAATATAATTTCTTTTATTAAGACAAAAATGTATAAGACACATCTGGTGCTAGGGGACTAAATCTTAATGTAATATACTATATGTTGGCTAGACAAACCAAAGGGAAAAATAGAAGGAAAGGATTAAAGAGAATGATCCTTGTGGAAGCAAGGTCATTATGTATGATCAATGTCCATTTGGCCAACTCACAAATGCTCCAATGCTCATATGAATTCATCTGAGTGGTTTAAAAGACACTCAAAAATCGATACATGAACACTCTGTTAAGTGCTTAAGTGGATGTAAGGAGTGTGCATGCTGTTCTCAAGCATTTCACATGGTAAACAGGCAAGAATTTGCTTCACTAGAGTCACCAGGTAGTGGTGGACAGTAATTTCTTTTGGTTATTGATTGGAAATTATTAAACCTGTAAAATCTGAGGTCAAGAAAGGGCACGAGAGCATATCACCTGACACAGAAGGTATTAAATTATTGAGCAGTGGAGCTGTCGGAGAGGTTTTGTGTTAGCTGCAAGGGAGCCATGCTATTGCTGTTTTGTGAAAAATTCTGAGGAATATTGGTCTGTGTATTTATTTACCTTAGGCAATTTCTGCCACCACAACTGCAGTGACATGAACTTTGTTTTCATCAGAAAGAAGGAAAACTCACAACATGGCAATTTTTGGCAAGCTAAACCAACTACAAGAAAAGCTTTTCTTGTCACATTTCCAGGTCTTTCCATAGTGTTATCTGTGTAGTAGTTGATAACAGCATGTGCCACATTACAGCTGCATCATACAAACAAAAGTAGATCCAATAGGAATTGTGCACTGGAAATTTTCAGTGGAAAGCTCTTTCTATTCAATTAGGCTGTGACAAAGAAGCTACTTCCATGTTCAGCTTCACAGAGGTGTAGAAATTTGGAGCTTCATTTATAGTGTGGACCACTGCATGTAACATACCTCTTAGAATAATAGAATCATGGAATTTAGGGGTTGGAATGGACCTTACAGATCATCTAGTCCCAATCCCCTGCCCTGGGCAGGGACACCTCCTCACTAGATCAGGTTGCTCAAGGCTCATCCAGCCTGGTCTAGAACACTGCCAGGGTTGGGGCAGCCACCACCTCTTAGGCATCATTGATTGTTGTTGCAGCTCTTTAACTCTATTTGTTACATTGTAAATGTAAAAAGAAAAAAAAAAGGAAATAGAATCATAAAATTATTTCCTTTAGTAGAAGAAAATATTTATGCCAATCAGTGCACAGGCTCTGAATTTAGCTTGGCTGTATTACTCCTTAAAGAAGTGTAAGTCAAATTATGGAGAATCTTCTCTTACAGTTGCAATTCAGACACACAGCACATAATCCTTATAATTAAACTGGGAAATGGAAAATAAAGGAACTCTCAGTTTGATTAAAAGAGAGACAGTTGTACATTTAGCTTCTTCGTTTAGTTTCATGTTTGATTACCTAACACATTTGAAGGACATTATATGCCAAGAGTTTTCCTGTACAGTGAAATGCTGCTTTGGGCAGCTCTGGGAAGGAAAAAAACCCCAACACACAAAGCAACCAAAATGTTCTGTTCTGTCTTGCTGTTCTGTGCACATGTTTACCTATAATATTTTGTATCCTAAGAACAGGGTCAGTAAGATTAATCTTGAAATCAAGAGGATTGTTTAAATTTGAAAGCAATATTTAGGTCTTTTAGATCATGTTTCATAAAACTAAAACCAAATGCTATGGATTTTCTGTCCTAGATCAAACTCTTGATGTAGAAACAGATATTCTTAAAAGTAAATCTTGTAAATTCGATAAACCTGAGTGGATGACAACATACAAAAATACCACAGCTGAAATACTCTGAAAGCACTTAAAAAAACCAAATTCAACATTGTCTTCGTAGGATGACCATTTCATTCCACATAGACAAAATGAAGAAGTCTTATCTGTCAAACAAACAAGACACCAAAAGGATCTGATGCCAAGCAAGGCTAACTGAGGAGGCCTGGTGATTCTACTGGCATTAAGCACATGAAAATTAAATTGTGCAAGTGTTTACAGCACAAAAATTAACTGGCAAAATAATGCAAAAATTCCCGAGGGCACAGAGGGTCTGTCAGCACTGTGGGATGTATCATAAGCACTTTCATATTTTGTATGAAGCTTCATCATATTTCTCTCCTTTTGTAGCTATTGTAGATGTTCCCTAGAGGTGTCAAATCCAGCTCCACTCCACTTCCAGCTTCCCTGTATATACTATGCCACTTCTGCCAGATGATTAATGTTCAAATTCCTAAAAGTAAATGCATTTCTCTAGTTCAAATCCTATACCAGGAGATAATATTTTAAAGAATGGCACTTCCAGTTGTTCACAGTTACTAAATGCATTAATCTTTATTTTTAAGGAAGGATTGAAATTTAATAATGGTGCATGGTGGGAACTGAGAGATTTATTTACATTGTTAGGAATGATTTGTGAAAGTCTTATTATGGGGGAGAAAATGACTGCAGCTGAAGGTGAGTTATTGTTCACAGCTTAACCACATAACATCTTAAGCACATGTAAAAATATAAATGACAGCTTGAAGGTTCTGATGGAAAGAAACATAGCTGAGATCGTCAATCAGCTGGGAATATATCAGTAATGTAAGTCTCTCCTGCAGCTCAGACTAAAGCTAAACTTTTCCTTAGCTTCAAACTAAAACTTTTTCACCATCTGTTATAACATGGAAAACTTCTCTTTTAATTTTCTAACCAGGACTTTAGGAAAGAGATTTTTAGATGAACTATTTTGGAAGAATTCTAGATTGCTGGTTGCTGGAGCAAGCCAGCACTTGGTGAGTACTACAATCCAGAGTCAAGAAGATGATTTCTGGGACTATCTAGTATACACATTGAGGATTAAATAGAGTTCTGTTACATTCTTAATTAAAGACTGAAACATGAGAAACTCATCAAACTATAATGCAGGTGCAGACGACAATGTACAAGGTAGCATGGAACTAAGAACCACCCCAAGCATCAGCAGTTCCCAAGACTGGTAATCCCTACTGCCAGGGAGCAAGAAACAGGGTTGCCAGCAAGGTGAAGTGACAAAGAGAAGTCTCCAAGAGCCGGAGCAGATCACAGCAGGACAGCTCTGGGCTGTTATGCAACAGGAGAAGAGAAGAGTGGTGCAATGCAGGCACTGCTGAACAAGGCATCAATCTGGGAGCTTCAACAGTCACAGGGATTTCACATGTTTCTAGCATTGGCTGGTAAAATTTCATATTCCTTCATGATTCGTTAAGGTCTTGAATAAGTAATTAACTTTTCATGTAATTATTACTACCTTATAACAGTATCTCATCTATGCTTTTGAGTGAGAACAGGTATGACAGAAAGTCCAGGGACTTTCATTCTTCCCATTTGCAGCTTAAAACAGCAGTGCTCGTTCTCCTGATGAGCACACAGCAATCACAGATGTCAAGAGCAGCTTGATGCAATATATTGTCACACTCCTAGGGAATGAGCCCACCTGCCTTTTCATTCCTTTCAACGGGAAATGGGAATTTAGTGCAACATAGATAGTAGTTTCCTAGCAATGTGCCAGGCAAAGAAAGATTCCACACAGCATATGAACCTTTGCTTCTGCTCTTTTACTTACAGAGGTTGTTTGCAACTGCTGAAAAGCAGCAGGAAGGCAGAAAGGTGAGCAGAGCTGTTGCCATTACTGTTCAATGACTTGGAAGGGACAGCAGAGGGAGTTTTGTCATCTTAAAGTGTACTCGTGCTCTCTGTCCTCCTGATAACGTGCTTCTGATTAGCTGCCTGTAAGGGTGAAGAAATTCTGAACATTTTTTCAAAGAATATAAATATTAAGAGATGTAGGTGCTGGAACATGGAAAGGGAAAAAAAATAAACCAATGAACAGACGAGTCTCTGCAATGTATGTGAAGTTTGCAAGTCAAGAGCACAGATTGTGTTTTGAATAATGCATTTTGTATAGAAAGCACTCTAAATAACTCAGCGGAGAACACAGCGTGTAAGACAATTAAGCAATTTTACCCATTAAGCCGTGGCCTACCTAAAAATGAGAGTCATTATTTACAGCTGAGATTGAACATGGGTAACATTTCTGAAACATGTTTAAAGGGGACTGGAAGAAACCTATTTCCTTGTAGTGCATGTGAAAAGTAGAAATAAACAATAGGCCAAAATAGTCTAACCTAGATAAATAAAATGTGTTCACATTCAAGGCTCCTACTATGTAAGTGGCCTAATTACATTTTAAGAATCCCAGGGAAATGAAATGGGAGCTGCTCTCAGGCTCTTTGAAAGTTGTACCCTTTTTATTTAGGATGCCTCAGCTGATATTCCTGCAGGATGGAGACAGCCTCAGGATTGCCCTTCGGAGGGAGTGGGGCTACTTCAGCCAATGGCAATGGAGCTGGGACAGAGCTTTAGAAAGACTCTATTTCTGGCCTCCCAGAAACACAAGCCTCTTGTCACTGCAAAGGTGTGATTTGGAAATCAAAGGTGTTTTCTACCTTTACTGCTAAATCTATTCCCAGCAGAAAAGAAAGCATAGAGAGATGAAGTCTCAGATATTTTGTAAGTCAAGTGATAATCAGAAGGAGTAAATTGATGGGCTCTGGCAGAGTGTGGCCAAGACAAAACAGCAAGGCAAAACCAATGAATTCTTAACAAGACAGAGAGAATAGGTGTCTTCCTCATATCACTTTAGATGATGAAACAATGCCGAAGACAAGTTAGGAAGAAAGCCTGAGATATTTGATCAGTCAGAGCTAAGTATCTGCTGAACTTAATGGTTTGAAAAAAGTAACTTGATATTAAACTGTGCTATAACTCTTACATGACTGCATGCCAATAGCTGGGCACATGAATGCCCCACACCACTGCTGTTGGCATCTCTTTAAATAGAGGAGATGGATCACTGAACAATCATATAAAACATGAAATCATGAAATTAAATCATCAAGTCTTGCTTTTCAGATTATATTTTTGATAATTTGCTGGACTTTCCCCATTTCCTATTTTGTTTTCTTGTCAAAGCTGACTCAGTTTTGGACATATTTTGGTTTTGATTTTAAAACTAATTTTTTGACCCAAAAAGATTTTTAAAAGAAAATTCTAACTGAGTTCATAACCAGGATACCAGAGAGATACATGAAATACCCAGAATACCAAGATTTATAGAGAGAGTAGTACAGTTTCAGAAAATGTAAACTATCAGATACCAGAATACCTTTCATGACTTACAGTGACAAAATCTAGAAATAAACCAGTGAAAACAAAATATGTTGAAATGCTTGAGACCACCTGCCCTGGGACACTTCCTGAGCTATAATTATTGTTCTGAGATTAATTGACTTGCAAGTACGGTCCCTGATATAGTTCTATTTTGCCAATCCAGAATAGTAAATCCATGTGGCCACAAAGAGGAGGATTGTTTCTGCTCAGAAATTATTGCTTCTTTCTTCCTGTGGTTGTGGAGGAGTATAGTGGAAGAAGAAAAGGCATATCCAGTGTCCCTGTGGCCTATGGATTACACCTCTCAAAGGACAGTGACAGAAACTTCAAGTCTTAATTACTATTGGGTTGGCAAAACACTGATGGGCTTGGCTGGAAGTAGCACTTCACCCAAAATATTTGTTTGCATTATCATAAATTTCACTGGAATGAAGAAAATAATATTCTCAGCATAAGGAGGGGACTGAGTCCCTCTTTCTCTCAGACTCTTATTTATGTAGCATTTCTGTAAATATTTAATAGTCAGAAGTTAATAGCTCTCTTACTGAAACGTGTCTCTGTCAAGGAGCAGTACAGGAGTTTTTAGTGCAGCAAACTTATCCTAGAGTCACAGAATCATGGAATGGTTTGGGTTGGAAAGGACGTTCCAAGTGTCATCTAGTTGCAGCCCCTGCTGTGGGCAGGGACTTCTTTCCTTCTTGTGGGGGAACACTGGTGAAATGCAATGTATTCCAGTGGAAGTGGAAATAACCTGTATTCCAGTGGAAGTATTTACTTAAATGCTCCTTGAATGAAGGATGTAAATCCTTTTAGCTGGCTCACAATTTAGGAGACTTCAAAAGGTAGTCTTTGAAGTTTAGAAAAGACCTTTGAAGTGGCTGAATATGCAAAAAAGAAATTAGAGTATTTAGCACAAAGTACTGAACTTCATTAAGTGCTTTTGTCAATTAGAAAATACAGCAGATTTTGCATAGCAAAAGAAGAAAATTAGGGCATCCTGTTAACAAAGACATTGGATACCTCCTGACAGAGCATCTGAAGTTTCCTAAGGGCTACAAACTAACAGGCAGCCCCATGAGGAATACACAGACTGGACACAACACTTCCCTGGGGAGATGCACTTAGCTATCAGAGAGGGATAATAATTTGCATTCTTACCAGCCAGTGTGCTACATGCTCCTGCACATGGGACAGAGCTGCAGCTTTGTAGTATCCTGAGTAGTTCCCTCTCCTGCACTGGCTCGATCAGGACAGTATCTGCATCTGACACAAACACTTGGAGCTGTGAACTCTATGGTCATGCTCTGCTAAATGTGAAAGCCTGAACTGATTTTGTTTTTATTAACCCCCTCTTTAGGCAGGAGATGTGCTTGGAGATGCATTATGGTTTGTATTTCATTAAATACATCTTTTTTCTCTTTTGTAAATAGACACCAGTAGGTTTGAAGTCCCCTTGTACTTTAGGTTTCAACAGTTGGACTTAGTGAAGGAGTGTTGATAGCACAGTCTACTGCCAGGGTACACATACAAAGACAATAGGAGTAAACTTCTCAAAGAGGAAACACAGGGACAGCTGCTGGGATGAAGTCTGTGCACAAAGATGTACCATCTGCACACACATGGTTAGCTGGCACACTGTAAGCTCTCAGTTCATGAGGGATGTCACCTTGCCTGAGAGGGGCCAAGCTAAGTGTTGAACAGTTGCAAGCCCAAGCCCTAATACATCAGTTTGCAGTAAACAGAACATCCCTTGCAGAGGACAGATACCATGAGGGCCCCTTCTCTTCATGCTTACTGTCATAACAAGGTATTATGGGGGAAGAGGTAGAACAACCCTCCTTCAAAAAACATTTAAAACCAGAACACAATTTACATTGACAATTTCTGTCTATAACTCATTGGTAGCTATGAGTACATGAGTAGCTGGTGAATATGTTGTGCTGAACTGGGAAACTTTCCCAACCTGATGTTCTTGTCTGCTCAATTGAAGCACTGAAGTTACATGTTTGGGCTGCTGATTTTAGAGCTTCTAATTCATGGAATCATAGAATCAACCTGGTTGGAAGAGACCTCAAAGGTCATCGAGTCCAACCCTACCGTGGTTACTAGACCATGGCAATAAGTGCCACACTCAGTCTCATCTTGAAAACCTCCAGGGATGGTGAATCCACCACCTCCCTAGGCAGCACATTCCAATGTCTGACTACTCTCTCTGTAAAAAATCTCTTCCTAATATCTAACCTAAACCTCCTCTGGCAGAGCTTGAATCTATGTCCTCTTCTTTCTCCCTTAAGCTAGGGTAACTGAGACATGGTGTTTAATGAAACTGCTTCTATCAAAAAAAGGGAGATAAAAATGCTGTTATTGTTGATCTGTACATTGTATTACTGTAGTACCTACATAATCATGAGCAGGAGCTGTCACAGAGAATACCATCTAGGCCTAAGAAAGAGGCAACAGATGGATTCAGGAAACAAATGGAGAGTCCAATATCACAGTGAGACAATATTTGGTGAAAAGAAAAGGAGAGGTCAAAGCATACCAGCTGCATAATCACTCAACATTTTCTGCTGTCATAAGGGAAAATGGCTTTAGGAAGAGATATGGAGGCAGACAACAATTAGCTCTGTCAATGCTGATAGGAAGGTCATGCTAAGCATGAAGATCTGTGTTTGAAAACCTAACAGATTAGTTATCAAGCTGATGTCACTGGAAGAGGAGAGGTTGGGAGCTGATGTATTAAGGACATCAGGACTGACAGGTGAGACAAGGATACAGCATAAAAATACATGTGGAAACATCGCAAGGATTTCCCAGGTGGTGGAAGCTCTTGATAAATACAGAAAAATGTATCAAACATCAGTTCTAAAAGGAGGAAGACAACAGCAGAGATAGGAACAATCTCTTGTTCTAGCACTGAAATAGGGCAAATGCCCCTGATAAAATGTATATGGATAATTCAGGCTAATTTCTTGCCCATATGAGAGTATCTTTTAGGGATAGCCAACATCTACATAACACTTGTTTTGTCTGTTGAATGTCATAATACATTAAGCTACAGCTAAGAATAGAATTGGCAGTGCTGAAAGGCAACAATAAAACAAATGGTGTATTTTTATGGTATTTTAGTCCAGACAAGAGCAAAGGCACTAAATGATCACATAACAAAAATAGATCCCAGCATTTTCAAACCAGAGTTACTGATAGCTCAGATTAGCCTATGCAGATTTGAGTTCCTGAAAGAACCAAAATTTGGAAAGTTCAGATACAGAGGTGTAAAAATCTGAAACTGGACATTAAGATGTCAGAGAGTTCTCTCATCATAGGCAAATCTTCATCCCTGCCTAGTTAGAGGGGAAAATCAAAACTCATTATAGCATGAACCTAACAGGTTGTACAACACCCAACATGTGCTTTTAACACATAAGACTTTACCATCACCCACACTTAAACACAGTCTGATAAAGGTACCTAAAGTTCAGATAAAGATAATTCTGGAAAGTAAAAAACAATTTAGGTATCATCAGAGAAGGTTTTACTGTTTTGACAGTTTAACATATATAAAGAATACAGATGTAAATTTGGAAAGTACAGTTTTATGGATATTTTTGTAGAAAACAGGATACTAGCCCACTAAATGAACAAGGGATTTGGCTATGACTTATATAAATTAAGAGTTACAGGGCCAGAATTTCAGTTAATGTAAACTTTCAGCTTTGGTCACTTCATACATTCTATGCCAATGGAGCGAAAATGACTTAGACTGGCTGTAGCTCTCACCTGCACTGTTCCAAACCATTTGGAGGAGTCATCAGTGTAAATGCTCAGCATTTAAATTTGCCCAGTGGCAACAAATGGGTATTTAGATCTTTCTAGGCACTTGGATCAGAGAGAACACCATTTGAAGGACATGGATGATATGTTTTCAGTAATTGCCATCTAATTTCAATCTGTCTCTCTCCATTTAGTTCTTTTTTATTGCTTTCTTCTCCTCCTGTCAATCCCACCCTCAGCCTCAGGGACCTTTATATTTCTCTCCTTGGCTGGCCCTCTTTAATAAGGCCATGCCTTGTTATTTTACTACCCTTGAAGTGGGCTTCTGTGTTTGGGAGCATCTACTCTCCAAATCCAACTGCATCTTCCAAAGCTGGAATATGAAAGTATTTTGACAGGATTTGTTATGAAGGAGGCTAAGACACAGAGTTGGACTGAGGATCAGTTGACTGTCTGAAGAGTAGCCATTCCTGGTGTCACCCAGTGTCAACCAGACAGAATTTTCTGTGGAAAAATTAGCCTATTCACCATTTCAATCCTGTTTTAAGTCTTTGCTTGTAGATGTCTTGATTCTTAAGAAATATCAAGTATAGGTGTCCATATTATTTGACATTTGGAATATTATAAGAAGTTAGGGTCAAGTCCTACTTGCTTTAAAGTTACTAACAGTTATGTCACTGACTAATAATTGCAATATCAGGCCATGGTGTATTATTTTTGGTCAACCTGTATGTACTTTTGTGTAAATGTACACAATGTGTAACAGTTCCACTGAAATTGTTTACTTTTTCATACAGCCAAATGAGGTATCTCTGACTGCTCAGTATCTCCAATTTTCAAGTCAGCTATGTCTACTTTTTGACTTTCTAGGCTTGCTGAATCATTGCAATGTGAGTCACGCTCTGCATTACTGTGTTATATTGTCAGATGGGAGAAAAGAAAAATAATACCATTTATCATAAAGATTTTTAAAGCTATCATATACAAGCGAAGATTATGCATTCCTAGGAATATTGCTTTAAATCAGGAACAGTCACAAAAATATTTTCTGTTTGTCATAAAACTGTTTAAACCATAACCAAATCATTGATACATTTGTAGGCATTAATCCACCATTTGTCTTTCCACATTTTAGGAGCATTTGAGATTCCCTGTACTTTATGGGGAGTTGAGGCTGTGACTTGGTATCCTAGGGCACATCTTTTCCACCTCTCACAGGGACAGGGCTATGTATGTTTAAGGTCACCTTTCATCCCAAAGGTGACCTCCTGAATCTAGTGAGGGAAGTGAGTGTGACTTGTCTACAAACCCAAAAAGTTCATGAGATTATTTAACAGAATTGCCATACCTAAACCACACCTTTTCCTTGAGGCAGGACAGAAAAAGAAGTTCCTAAGGAAACCTAAAAAACTTGCTATGCACTGGATGTTTCCCATGCCTCTAATTCTTTCCTCTTAGACTTGTTTTCAGTCCCTTATTACTTTTTTGAATTTTATCTATTCAGACTGATATACAAATCCAATATAAATCAAGCCAGTTCTCTAATTCATGCTAGAGTCATCGTGACTCTTGTTGAACTTAAAAATTCCACTGAAGAAATATATTCATCCTTTTCTAAGAAAGAGACATAGGAAAAACTGCTTCTGTCCTAATGGGAATCCAGTACCCTAAAGAGAGATCTTTATATTTTAGGAGGAACTCTGACTTATGCCAGCCACATCAGCCCCACTTGTATTGCACAGCAAAATCTTCCCAGATGTCAGCATTAATAATCTGTACAATCTGTGCAGAAGCCTCTGCCACAAACCTGTTGTGCCACCTGTGCAGGGGTGGTGACTGGTAAAGCATGAGCCACTGCCCAGGCCTCACCCTCCCTAAAGGCACACAGACTTTTCCAATGTGGTTTCACTCCCTAGCCTTCATGTATTCTGTATAACACAAGAGGGATGAAAAGGAACCCAAGTAATGAGACCCTTCAGAAACAAGAGAAAAAAAAGAATTTGCTTTCCTCCCAGCAGTCAGATGGGCCAAATTCAGCTTACTGGGACAATGCAGTCTTGAATGGGTTAACAGTTTCCTTCCTCCACTCACAGATTCTCTGCTGTTTAATGAGCTTCACCTGAAGAGCTGAATGAATTGTCAGCACAATGAATTGTCAGGAAAACATAGAAAACACAACATGTGGTTGAGTGATTAGAGATTATCTTATAATGAATTCATACTAACTAGATAAAAGGTACTTCTTAGTTTCTGCATGCTTAGTTTTTCAACCTTAATAATCTTGTAACATCTTTGCCTGTAGCCACTTCTGAAGCAAAAATGCCTTAGTGAGTGATAATTACCCAAGTGAAGATGGTATTTTAAACATGAGTAAGGTGAGCCATCCTATCCTTGCTGGTCACAGTTAGTGCATCTTATTGTGCCTAAACCAGCTGGATATCTGTGCTATTAGTAAATCCTTCCTGCCTTTAGACAACCAATAGACAACCAGTTATTATGGACCAGAAGGTTGTTTTCAGCCTTACACTTCTAAGAAGCATTTCCAAGAAAGACATTTAGTCACAGCCCCAAGTGATGGCTGTAACAGAAATCCTGAGCAAGCTCCTCAGACTTTGACTAATTGCTGACTGCTCAGTTTGTGAAGCTGGAGCTGAGCTACAAACACACACACAGCTCTGCAGAGATATGAATCAGAGCAAGGGCAATTAGTTAAAAAAATAATCAGAAGCTGTTAAAAATAAACCACGTGGTATTTTTTGAACGTAATTGTCCAAAATTATGCATCTTCAGTCTTTGCCCTGTATTTAGTCACTCACAGAACCAACCATGCATCCATTTTCTTTGTGAAAATAGGCACTTGTGTCTAGAGTCTTGATTTGCACATGTCAGTCAAGGTTTGCATGTAGGAAATAGAAAAGGCACGTGAACACTTCTGGGTATAGGCTGTGATTTTCAGCTTCTATTATGATTCATAAATTACTGAAGTTGAACATAAGACACAATAAAGAGCACAAAAATAAATACCAAAATATCCATGAACTGCTAGATTGGAAAAGAGAGAGGATAAGGACACATTAAATCCATATGCCATCTCAAAAGAAAGCAGAACACCTCATCAGCTTAAACAAAATTAAATGCTACTTCGAATGGCACATGTGCAGCTGAAACCTTTACTGATAAACAGAAAGCCAACTAATATTAACAAGAGTACTCCCAGACATTTCTTGTAAGCTTTCTCTGCAGTTTAGGGAACCTCAGTGTAATAACTAACAAGTCAAGTTGGGTAAAGCCAGAGTGCTCGAGGCAGTGCTGCCAGTCAGACAGACTAAAGACCAGTCTGGAGGACTGAACCTAAAAGAACCTCATGAAATGCATCAAGGACACATGTAAAGTCTTGCACCTCCAGAAAAGCCTCCTACAAAAAACCACCAACCCCAAAACCCCCACCAAAACAAACAAAAAAAAAAAAGAAAAGAAAAAATAAAACAAACCAGAAAGCTTGAAAGCTGCAAAATATGAAAGTATTATTTGAGACAAGAACATTAATCCCTCAAGGTATTTTCCTCCTTCATCCTCCTTTCCCCTACTTTTCCTCAGACTTTTAGATGCTTTATGAAAAGGATGAAAAAAATAAAAATCTTAAAAGTTCTATTTTGGACTGAAAACTCCTTTCTTTCTCACTGCCCCAGGATATATTTGATTCCAATAAGCTACATGAAAAATCTATTTGGGATTTTCTGATATTCTCTCTGTCCTGACCTATTATTGTATCCTCTTTCAACACTTTGGGAGAGCAGCAATGTAATAAGTGGGTATTCAGAAGCTCCCTGCATACATGGAGCTCCAGCTGCTAACTGGCAAAAATCAGGTTGTTGCTTACATTGAGGGGTGAAGAGGTTTTGTTTTTCCTTTTTAGTTACATAAGGAGTATTCATACAAGGATAAAAATTGCTTAAAAAAACATCAAGACTTCAAGCTTCATAGATAGACATCTTGTCTGAAGAGGGCACAGACCAGAGGTGGTCAGAAAGTCTCAAATTGGAACTTGGCAAATCGTCACAACTGTTTCAACTCCTCTTCCCATTTCAATTTAAACGGTAATTTCAAATTGCACTTAGGAAGAGTGTGGCCAGAGGTCAAGGGAGGATGTTGTTCTTTTCTGCTTGGCAGTGCTGAGGCCACATCTGGAGTGCTGTGCCCATTTCCAGGCTCCCCAGTGTGACACACATGGACACACTGGAGTGAGTCCAGCCAAGAGATATGAAGGTGATTGTCACTAAACAGGCAATTGCAGAGCTCAGAACTAAATGCAGGTCTGTCTACCAAAGTACATGTTTCAGCAATCATACACTTTAAAACTGTAGTCTATGCTTGGATGTAAAGAAGTTACAGTGTTTTTTTTCTAGTGTAGCCTTTTCCTATACTGTACCAGCTGTAGCATTTCTAAGGTTTCAAATCACTGATGAACAGGGAATATATCCATTATTAGCAGGTTTTCCAGCTACCTGCATTATCATCCCAGGGTTTGTGTTAGCTCTTATAGGGGAATCTTTTTGTTAATACTTGTAGGATTTCTCCTCAGAGTATTATTTCCATAGTGCTTCTTCCTAACTGAAGGTCAGGAGTTAGTTTCATTATCTCACAAAAGTGTTTGTCCTCAAACAAATACTCCTTGCCACCATCTCCAGTTATCATGAATAAAGATAAATGAAGTTGGCATGGGAGTGTAAGGAAGGAGAAAAGTAATAAATAATAGAGGAGAAAATAAATATATTTAAGCACTGCAGTATGCAATAGGTCAGGGAGCATTTATTGCATTTGCTCAAAAAATGCAGCTCTCTGAAAATAGATATGTGGCTACTGTCATCTGATTTTTCTATGCATTTCCAAATTAAGAAATACAAGTTTGGTGTCACTTGATACAAAAAAATGACATTTTCCATTTAAAAAATGTCTATTTGTTTACTGAAGATGACTTTTCTAGTTCATTCTGTTCTTTGAAGTCTTCAAAATAAAATAAAGAGGTGAACAAAATATATTTATTGTCAAAAGATCAACATTTGGAATGAAAGTACTTTGAACAAACTGATTCACTGCATTTAGTTCCCCCAGCTTGGTGCTAGTGTCTCTGTGGTTCCTGCACTTCATTTCTCTGTGTTCTGCACGAGGTCCATTCAAATATCTCTATAGGAAATTCCCTGACCACACTGGAGCATCACAGGAATTCTATCTATAAAGATTTTGAAGTTCACATTTTGGGATGCAATTTAAGATTTTTCTTCTACATCTATCTGAAACCTTTGTAAGGCTAAACATTAAGAAATCTTCATTAACATCTTGATTACTGTCAATCAGCTCATTCAGTTCTTGTCATATATATAAAATGTATTAGATATATATATGTATACACACTCACATCCACACAAATCCCTTCTACATATACTTTTGAGGAGATAATAGATCTGATTATGTTTTAACCCCTTTCCATTTTCTTTGCATTTTTATAAGCATTTGAAATGTTCCACTTTTTAAAAACCCTCTTTGAACTCACACAAGGGGATTAGCTTTTTAAATTGAAATCACACATTAGGTGCATGTGAATTAATTAGCAATGAAGTACCTTTCAAAGGGAATTAATTCCTTTCCAGAGAAAAGGAGCTCCTTTACAACAGGGTTGGGTGTTTGGTTTTTGGTTTTTTTTTTTTACTTTTTTTTCATAGAGTTTTTCTCTTTTTGACTCTTGCAACTAGTCAAATAAGGCTTTTCCTAGCTAACACACCCCATTGGGGCAAGAAAGTAATTTGCAGAGAGTCTTGACAGTTTATTACACTGCACCAATGTCTCATCAAGGTCCATTCCAACCCCTAACTCCTATGATTCTATGATTTCAAGCTCCTGTTTGCACAGATGCTACAAATCTCTATAAAGGTGTCCCACAATCTTGAACTTGGTAAAAACTAGAAAGCCTAAGTTGGATATTCAAGGAACATGTTAAACCAAACCGTTAGCTCATGGTCATTGTGCAGAAAAATGGCTATATATGTACTCAGATTTTAGCCTGTGTTTTGAAGAAAAGCTTGTGACAATGCAATTGGAAAACCCCCTTATTCCTAAAATTTGCAATTAGGATTAATTTCTTATGAGTTCAATTATAAAACACCTATGTTAGTAAATATTCAATGCCCAGTATATTATCACTTAGAAAGTAAAGCCTTTCAGGTAAAAAGAGTCATGGAATGTGCAGGCACCAACTGCTGAGAATTTAAGTATGAACAGGCTTGAGCTGCAACATGCACCATTCCAAAACCTTTTCCTTTCCCTCAAAACCCCAAGTTTGGCTTCCACCAAGAACAGTATGTTAAGTATATGGTGCACTTGGTTTCTTTGTTCAACAGCCCACAGTGACCAGTGTGTAGGGGTTTTGCCTTCCATGTCCTTTCTAATCTGTCCCACACTTCTGATTTTGCTTAGGAGATCAGCAAGGAATCAGTGTATCTAGACAGTGACACAATAATCTATCTAGACTAATCATCACAGCTAGCACTAATTTACATTAAAATGCACATACGTATTTTAAATTCATTTTGACTACTCTCTCATGTCCTCCAATATTATTCTTATTTTTTATTATTCATTTAGATATAAAATATTAATGGGCTTCTATTCACAAAGTGGCTTTACTCAGAGCATCTGTTCTCAGGTAAGGGATGACAGTGAGGAAAAAATATTACTTCTAATTTATTGAGCCTGAGGAGGTTTACAGGTTAAAGCAGCACTTTTTAACTCAATTAGAGGCAGAGGCTTCAGGATCCAGGATTGCTGATAAAACCCAGTAACAGACTGATTTTACTTCCAGCATTTCCTGTAGCTGCTTCTTTGACTCCCCTCTCAGTCCCCTGACCTTTCCTGAGCAGGACATGGGGGAGCTCACCCTAATATTAAACAAGGAGTGTCTGAGCTAGTGAACTGTCTCACCAGTGTTGGATAAGCAGGAGTTAAATGTTCACTGCAGAGGACAAAGTTTGGCCCCACAATAACACTCCAGGCAGGGTTGACACACTAGAGCATGTTGAAAATATGTGAATCCTTCATCAAAAATCTCACAAGGGGAATGAAAACTTGCAGGAGTCACAAATCTCTCTGTAAACAAGTATGAAATTTTTTTTAAAAAAACCCTCCAAGTCAAATGCAGAATTTACATGCCAAATATTGGTAAAAGAAAAGGGATTTCTGGGGGGAGTTTACCAGATAAACAGAACTGGTAAGGCAGATGACATGGCATTATTACCAAAGTCAGAATCCAAGTTGGAGCACAAGTAAAAATAATCTGACCTGCTTTCTTTTAGCTCTGTTCTTGTAAGTTTACTTTCCACTAAGAGGTTCCTGGTTTGAGAGAAATCCCTGTTTTGACACTTTATCCTATATTAATGTTACTTTGCCAGTCAGTCGTATTGTTTCTATGACATGCTATGATAAAATGTGTTGGGAAGACATGAATTTTTAAAACAGATGCAGACAAACATCTCCCAGAACTAGTCCGCTTCAAATTCTGAGGAATCCTGAATACCAAGCAACTGAACTTTTTCTGAGAGGTATGACTTATGCTGAGGTTGCTGATAGGGGATTTAGAAGATTAACGTTTCATTCGTGGCACAGATGCATATCCCTGATATGGTTCAGAAGTTATTTAATGCCCTCAGCCTCAGTGCCCCATCTGATAGAAGGGAACCATCACTCAAACCAGTTTAGAAACTGCACTCAACACAGGGCAGCACTGAGATAAATGAGGACACAAACCAAACAGTCTTCTAGACAGTTTTGCCCTGATTTGGTAGTATTGCTTTTGACCTAAGTAGACAAATATTTCAAAATCTGATGTTCTTCAGGAGAGAACTCTAAGCTGCCTAAGTAATGGCCTTTTGTGAGAGCATATCTAACCTGTCTCATGGATAATGTGCCTTTTTGCATGAGCACCATTGCAGACACTGCTCCATATTAGACCAGGACATTGTAATAAAGAGAAGTTTTTATTCTGCACTGCTCCATATTAGACCAGGACATTGCATTAAAGAGAAGTTTTTATTCTTAAGTGAAAGCAGCAGCCAAGCTCCAGGATGAAAGATCCGTCACCCCACAATAAACCAGATTTAAATTAGAGAGGTAATAGCTATACAGCCTTGAACAAGTAAGGGTTGAGTGAAAATACAACTTTTTTTTTTTCCTTAGCCACATTAATATTGTGAGGAGCAAAGTGAGTAAATGCTTTTTCACAGTGGAAGGATTCCACTGACATGGCTTTAAGGACAGCTGATGACAGGAACACCAGCACTCTCAGTGGATCCCTGGTGATTAAAAATTCAAACAAAAATGTGACGCATAAGAAGGAAGAACTGAAAAGTTAGAGCATTTAGAAAAAAAAAAGAGACATTCAGGAAAAGTTAGTGTGCTGCTTAACTCAGGGACAGCGAATTCACTCATGCTTATAACAAGAGAAGATGTTTAAAGAAGGAACAGATGAAATAGGACTATACACATCAAAGGATAAGAGTAAAAGGAAAATTAAGAAACAATGGAGATGGACCCAGAGACCTTTACTGTTCCAGTAATTACAGTTATTACGTTCCTAAGTTATGCAATTCTCTCATGGTTGTGGCTTGCATTCTATGAATAGGACCCTTAGTGTTAAAGTAAATCAGGACTGGTGCTATTTTTGGTTCTAAGCTAATAATTAAACAAACTAAAATAAAACCCCAACACTCTACATTCAAATCCTTCACCCCTGCTTGAATAATAGACTGAGATGCAAGCTGCCAGAAATGGAGATACTCAGACATGAAGCTGCTACTTTGTGCTAAAATATTCCTGTTGTCTGTATATACTTCAACAGGAGGTAATGATTCAGCCTCAGTAGCTATTTAAGAACACAGTGTTGCCAAAGACGAGGTTTCAAAAATTAGTTAGGCCTCAAAAAAACCCCCAGAGCACACTAGATCAATTTAAAATAATAATTTTTTAAAAAGCATATATTTTTGGAGAGTGTTTTCCCTTTTTATATCTTCAAACTTTAGGATCTACTTCTGTGAAACTTTCAGTCTTTTTTGTATAAGTAAGTCATGAACATCTGTGCAAGTGATCCCTTTTCTTCCTCACTCCTCTTTAGATGAGTTTCTTCTGGACAAGAGTTTCTGATACAAGGAATTCTGATACAAGTACAATTTCAGAAACTGAAGCTTTAGACTTCAGATTTTTAAAGATGTTCAGGCACTTAAGTATGAAGTCAAACATCTCGAGGCATTTTCTGCCTTTTTAGGCACTTTGATACTTGTCAAAATCTGTCCCTGTTTCCTCATATCAGGAATGCTACAGCTACAGTGTAAAAGACAAGGGCACATCAGACAAATACAAAAGTGTGAACAGCACCAGGTGGTATTTGCATTAAGCAGAAGGTGAAAATACTAGGACAGTAATCTGTTTTCTTAACTCCAGGCCAGTCAGTTGTTGGAAGCAATCCTTTTGGAAAGCCTGATGTGAGGAGGCTGCCAGTCCCTGTTGGCAGAATCAAGGTTTATAACTTCTGCTAAAGGGTTGCAGGGGGACAACAGTACCCATGGCAGACTGTGGGGAAGGACCAAGTCACTGTGTAAAGATCAGGAGGGGCTGGAAGGGACATCACTCAGATAGAAAGAAGAAATTCAGATGTTTCAGTCAAAGATAAAACAGATGGGCAGGTACTTCTCCTGCTCAGCTTGCTGCCTCTCCCTGCTCCACACAACAGACAGCTGAAAACATTTTAGCATATATATTTTGTTCTTGAGTGGATCACTTATTATTCTTTCTTGATGTTGGTTAATGCAGCAAATTTAGGTTCCTGGGATTAGATTGCATAATACAAAATTAATTTTAAGTAACAATAAGGTTAATTAGTGATTTTAATCTGTGTCATAGTGCTGCAACTCCTGCTCTATTTCAGCCTTGTAGAAAGCTGTATTTCTCATTGCACCATTCCCACCTCAAACACATGGCATGTTGCCTGAGGCCAAGTCTTTATGGGAGCAGGATTAATTGCCAGAGGAGCACTTTGAACAGTTACAAAATACTGACTCTGCTGAGTCATGTGTAACACACAAACAACCTATTTCTCTTACTACAGAGTGTCTTTTTACTATTATTATATATTCTTCCTGCTCCATGAAATGGTTTTGAAATCAATGGTGCAGAAGTCTACTCATTTCAAAGGGGATGAGTAAAAGATTGAAAATAGTCTGTAGAGCGATATCTGCTCATTGAAGGGTTGAAGGATCCTTCCATTGAAGGAAGATTATCCCATGAGATGAATCGGTAAGACAATTATGTTTTCAGGCCAAGTTCTTATTGTACAGTTTCCTGTGATAACTGTAGCACAAATTCTCCCTGAGTATGTCCAAAGGCTTTTCTTCAACACAACTAGCTGTTGTTTTATAGCTACTTTTATTAGTTATTTGGAGATGGAGTTCTGATTCCTACGGACGATCCCAGACCTGAGCCCCCACCAATATCTTTCTCTCTTCCTATCAGCAAACACAGCACTTACTAAAAGCACAGCTTTTGTCTGTAGAAATTGGATTAGTTAAGGGAACTGACAGTCCAGAGAATTTCCATGTTGACAGAGCTTTTTAGTTTCACATGAATGACAGGGGCTGTGGAACAAGGCCTGTGCATTTAGGTGGGTTGAGAGGTAGAGAGAAAATGGAATGAGGACTTCAGGACCCTATCAGCAAACACAGCACTTACTAAAAGCACAGCTTTTGTCTGTAGAAATTGGATTAGTTAAGGGAACTGACAGTCCAGAGAATTTCCATGTTGACAGAGCTTTTTAGTTTCACATGAATGACAGGGGCTGTGGAACAAGGCCTGTGCATTTAGGTGGGTTGAGAGGTAGAGAGAAAATGGAATGAGGACTTCAGGACTTCTGTTTCTTGAGAGGTAGAGAGAAAATGGAATGAGCACTTCAGGTTTTCTGTTTCCATGCAGTTTAAAAGCATTTTGACTATTTCCAGACCCATCGAGAGAACTCTTTTAGGCAGCAAGCTTGAAATGCAAACAATATGCTGTATTATTTTTATTACTCTTACGCAAAATCCTCCTGAAAGGCACCAAACGTTCCATTCATTTCAATTACAGCTTTCCATTTACTACCAATCATTTTGAAAGTCAGTATGCCATGGAGTCTTGTACAGCCATAGAGGCTGGCAATTATCTAATGTTACACATTAAACCCATTTCATCAAATACACAGAGTCATTTAGGTGACAGAAAGATGCAAAGAGAGTCTGTGAGGAAGTCTGAACCAGCAATTGTGAAAGCACATGCTCATCTGAAGTACCACAGTTGATTTTGTAAAGTTCTTCAGTAAATGTTACTAGAATATTGGTATGTGTTCCAAACCCCAGGAGGGTACAAACTCACCTCAGCTGGTAGTCATCTGACACAATAAAATTCTTTACTGCTTTGATTTAAGTTAATCTAGAAGGCACAAATTGTTTTGCAATCAAACAGTATATCAAAAATGACTGGTTTAACATTTCTGGTAAAAGTTGAATGCAAATCGCATCACAATGACAATCTGCAGAGAAATTTCAAGCCACTGTGACATATTCCAGCTATGATATTAATCTTCTTCCACTCTCACAAGAGATACCATATCATATAATGCCATAATAACTGACTCCTTAGTACAGCAGCATATACAATGGGTGGCACAGCCAAGGAAAAGGTTGCAAACTTTATTCCATGATATTTTCAAATTGACAGAAGTGATGATTTAAAAGAACTGCTCCAAATATTACAGCTGTCCAAAGATGTTGCAGGCAGCAAAACATTAACATTGGGAGATTGTTTATCTGGATAATAACTGGACATTAACTTCCTTTGCCTGAAAAAAAAAAATCTCGAGATACTTTTCTTCAAACCAAGATTCAGATTTTCCAAACAGCTCAGCTTTCATCTAGACTTTCAAATAAACTAACCAGATACTAAGCACTCATTGAGGACAAGGTGTCTCCCCTCAAAACAACCTTTAGTCTGCATAAGAAAAACTTAGGAAACAAGAACAGAAGGAAAGATGGTCAGACCTTTATGAAAAAATGCTCATATTGACATTGAAAACTTTCCTACTAGTGACCTATTTTCAACTCATGTTGTTTCCCTGGTTCAGATTGGATTCAGAAGCAGTTTTTGATATTGCAGAACTGCACTGTGCAGCTGCTAAACACTCTGGGATAAAGATTAGACTCTGATTTCTATTTTTCCAACAGACAGGAGAAAAAAAAGTAAGTAGTAAAGGTTAGCAAGAACTTATCGTGTGTCATGACTGAGATTTTTCCGTAATTTCTTAATTTAGCCAGTTCTGACTGTGGAACAGCATGAGAGATGAGAGAAAGGAGAGGCAAGAGTTAAAACAGAGTTAGCAGTTCTGCCAAGAGCAACGAGCCCACCCATGTTTGGGAAAGGTAGGGTAATATTGCAATCATAGTAATTTATTTTCTAACAGAACATTCTACTGAGCACGAGGGTGTTTAGCTCAGGTGCACACAGCAGGTATAATATCATTCCAAAACTCACAGGAAATAACCATGACCCATGACTGCACATTGCAATACTTTCTTTCCCATCTTTTCCTTACTTCTATAGGACATCTCTGGATTTCCTATAAAAGAATCAGATACACTAATGAAATCTTT